>NC_035109.1:255062710-255362710 GCF_002204515.2 Aedes aegypti | reverse complement strand
AATGCCGAAACCGGATTGACGTTACTGCTGTACACTCTCGAAGTTCTGCACGACATTCAGGACAACGGAAAAATAGCGTTTTTCATTAGACTGACTGCTACTTCCATCATGGACCACGCCACAAAGTGCCACGATGTATATCCTAGCAAAGCAGTAGCCGTTAACATTATTTTCAAAATGCTGGATTGTACCCGAAGCAGCTCAAATCTCGTCAAACTGGAACTCCGAAACAGTTTGGCATCGTATACCAAGAGGCATTTACCGGTGGAAACGGGCTATTATTTCCGTTTTATGTCCAAGTTGGCGGAGAAAAATCCAGAATTCATACAATCCATGACATCAACGATTCGAGAGGAACTCATAGATACGGAGCGCTTGAGAGGTGGGAAAGAAGATAAGCATCTTCGCAGGCTACTGTTCCAGTTGGAAGGAGCGGTGGAAGCGAGTATCAATAAGCAAAAGCCGTAATTTGTTATACGTTCAGTTGAAGATTCCCGGATACGTTTCTCTGTAATTAGAAATGGAATAAATACTTTTGAGCCACCCTGTTACGATAGATGTCGAATTGTTCATATGCATACGCCTCAAATCCGAACGCACCAACTAACGCACAGTGGCGCATGGCCGGACAAATCTTCAAAATAATCAATTGTTAACATTTTTATAGACTTCTTTAGCATTGAGTGAAGATTTTTCAGAATTTGAAATTGATCAGTGTGGGAAAATCAGCGAAATTGGATTGGTTTAAATACCGTTGGGGCCCAGATAGCCGTAGCGGTAAACGCGCAGCTATTCAGCAAGACCCAGCTGAGGGTCGTGGGTTCGAATTCCACCGGTCGAGGATCTTTTCGGGTTGGAAATTTTCTCGACTTCCCAGGGCATAGAGTATCTTCGTACCTGCCACACGATATACGCATGCAAAAATGGTCATTGGCACAGTAAGCTCTCAGTTAATAACTGTGGAAGTGCTCATAAGAACACTAAGCTGAGAAGCAGGCTCTGCCCCAGTGGGGACGTAATGCCAGAAAGAAGAAGAAATACCATAAACAGAGTAACTTTGATAATGCGGGTAACTTTGATAGTGCGTGACCCAAAACATACTTTACGAAATATTATTATATAATTTCTGTTGATCAGCTGAATGTAAAAGCAACGGTTATCAGTATGACACTTTATGTCAGAGCTAGTTTCGTTGAAATTGAGAACATTTGAGGCCTTATATTCAAATATCATAAATATATGAGATTTTGCCATACTTTTTAAAACGCTTGCAAACATTGTCGTCCCGGTATTAAATTTCTATTAAAATTCTCCAATTCAGTTCCTAATGCAATAATGATATACAGAAGTTTGGTTGAGAATTTAAAAGTGTTAACATGTAGACTCCATTCGACAACGAAGGCCCAACCGAGGTTTGACGATAACTATTTGATTTTCAACACGTAAAAGTGTTATTTGCAACAAACATTGTTTTTCAAACTCCTTCCGATTCATGTGAAGTGTTTCGGAAAATTGACTTACTTTTGTAATATAAAATATGCTGCATATGCTGCAAACTCTCGCATAATTTATGATCTCGCCTAAAAAACCATTGGAAACCGAATGGATTGCTCGTTGATTTATAGCAAATGAATGGACAAAGATAAAAACTTTCACCGCTGAGAAATAGAGGAGGATTTTCTCTTCATCGTAGCATTGTTAAATAACGTATAAATCCATTCGTTTGTACAGCAACAACAAGCTACACAGTTGGTTACCAATGGCATTTAAAGCGAGATCATACATGATGCGAGAAATGATTCATACTTTCGTACGTCCAATAGTTTTTCTTGCCCTTTTGTGTGAAGACGCGCCACTGTGTGACGTTGAAAATGGATAGAAGACGAATACCGATGACAGTGTCGAAACGAGGGTGAACAAAAATAAGCGGTTCTGCATTTGACATGAGATAGCCAACACAGAAGTTTTGTACGCGAGTCAGTAAGGAGAATATGTATCTTGAAATTTGAATATAATGTTTTTTCGATAAATTTCAACAATTGTTGCAAGTATAAAGTCGTTGAATGAGTAGCGAGTTATGCTTCCATAATATCACAAGTGAAATAAATGCTCTAACCAGCCAATCAATTCAGCATTTAAGGTATGTAGTTTTCCGGTCTTACAGTCTAGGTACTTATTTGTCACTATTCAAAATTTATTTGTGTACATATTCATGAAATGGAAAGATTTTTTGATGCTGTATTTATGTGAATTTTAATACTATTGGCTAGTTCTGCCGTTCTACTCACATAATAGGAGATGCGTTTAAAGTGTTACAAATAATATTGTATATTTTTGACGTTGGATAACGTCTTACGGCAACATACTGGGGTACAAATTTCGAAAAACGAAAAATCGCTCGCGTCACGAAAAGTGGTTAGATTTTGACTGTTAATAACATACTAACGCACGGGTAGATTTTCGAGATTTTTGCACCAACTGGAAATCTTTCTACGACTAACTATTGATTTTCATGACTAAACTATTGATAAATGGGTAAATATCGAGGCATGTCTTATTATTCATAGAAAAGCACTTTTTGTCTTGCTGTTATAAAGTTTTGACGTTTTGAGGTTTACATGTACCGTAATTTCGGTTGAAATTGATAATTTTTCGTGGTTTTTCTTAACTGTTTTCAATAATGTTGAAAGTGCCAAACAACTGAATGCAGGAAAACAAGTACCGTATGGACGCCATTCACCGCTCATGCTGCATTCACCGCTCATTGAATTATTTTGAAAAATCTAAACAAAATTTTACAATAAAAGTCATCTACATGTATTAGTATGCCAGGATGGATTGTAACAGAATGAAATTCATATGATTTAATATTATATACTATTTATGAAATATAAGTTTAGGGCATACATGTTATTTGGTACCATTATTATTATTATTATTATTATTACGTTGTTCACATTTTAACTTCTTTCCTACAAAAACAAATGTTTTATCTTGTGTCAAGCGCAAAAAGTTGCGAAAAATATCGAAAATTCGATGTATGACAGAATTTAATGTGTTGAAATGCTGTTAAATGAGCGGTGAATGGCGTCCTTACGGTACGACGGTCAGCCTCTTTGGCTCATGTGCCAAAATTTTCTAACAAATGTGTTTTTAGTGCTAAAAATCATCTCATAATAAAAAATCGGGGAATCCCATTTCGGGGTGAAATTGATGACTTGTCAATGCGATTATTGTTATTTTTGAAACGACTCTGCATAATGAATATGAGCTCCCTGAATCCGAATAGGCTTGCAAAATTCTGTAATTAAATGTAAGCAAATTTCCTAAGAAAATCCCTGATACCTAGCAGAAATTTAATTATTTCAACCGTATGAGCTAATTGGTACGAGTTTAGAAGATGAAATCGGGCTCGGGATATATTTTAAGCATCCTTACAAACTTTCAGGTTGATACCATGATCAAATCCTTGTTTAGAACTAGAAGTTTATGGATGTTTGTCAATACTACACCCCACATGATTTTTAAATTTTACTTTATTTTCATAGAAATAAAATGTTTATTTAACACAAAAAAACTCAATATTTACGACAAACACCGTTGATTCCCTGCAGGTTGCATTAATATTTGCATCTGTTATGATGTATAGCTGGGCTTGTCAGATGATTTTGGTGATATCTGCGCTACCGAGATCATTATGTATAATGAATTGTCGGGCACTACTGGTAGATGTAGAGCAATGTGATGGTTTTTACTAGTAAAGTAAGTAGTAAAATCCATCACATTCGATGTAGAGACACATTTTCCCGGATACCACGACGAAGCACACAGAAAAAAAAAAAAATTTTCAATGTGATGTAAACTGAAGTCTACTGTAAAAATAAATCAAAATCGTGTGTTGTTACAGCATCGTGTAAATTTAAATGAATATACATTCAATTTTCAACTAGAAATGGCGGAATATTACATGATCATGTAAATTTAAAGTGAATTCGATTGAAAAATAATTGATTGGTCGTTGAAACTTAGGTTTATTTTGATGCTCCAAGAATTGGACTCGCCTTGGTAACACCTATAACTCTATAATATCTATTATCTATAACTATAACTCCGCCTTTTCGTCTACCGAAAATTATAACGGGAAATCATCAGATAATGTACCCACTTCAAGTGATATCTCTGCCTCTGATTTTAATTTTCTAACTGAACAATTGAATCTAATGAGTGATGCAATGTTCAAAGCCACCACTATGACTGAAGCAGTCCAAGTCGTTGTAAAATTTACTAATCAAATTGTTATTGGATTACGTTTTGTAATGGATCCAATAAATAATCATTTAAATATTTGAAATTAGAATGCTAGTTCTTTGAATGGTAAAGATCTCGAGGATGAGCTGTTTAATTTTCTTACTTGAATTTGACTTGATATTGACAATGCTCTTGAAAATTTCACAAATTCCATTGTTGAAGCCAGGAGCATTGCAAATCTAAAATGTGAAGTAAAATTTGAATCCGTGATTATAGACGATGATCTTAAACTCTTGATCAGTCTTAAAAACGTGAGGAGAAGGCAATTTCAACGCACTCGCGATGCTGCTATGAAGATTATATGGCAGGACTTGCAGAAAGAAATCAAGAAACGTTTTGCACAATTAAGAAACAAAAATTTTGAAAATAAAATTTCTAAATTGGACCCTGGCTCTAAGCCCTTTTGGAAGTTATCTAAAATTATGTAAAAACCTCAGAAGCCAATACCGGCATTGAAAGAGGAAAACAAATTATTACTAAATAATTGCGAAAAAGCTAAAAAAAACTTGCTATGCAGTTTGAAAGCGCGCACAATTTTAATTTAGGATTTACTAGTCGAATTGTAAATCTAGATACTCAGGACTTTGAAAATATTCTCAATTAAGAGAACGTTTTCGAAAATTCCTGTGAGACTGATTTGGAAGAAGTGAGAACTGTCATTAAAAAAAAATCAAAAATATGAAAGCTCCTGGCGATGAATTTTCTACATCCTCATCAAGAAACTTACAGAAAGTAGCTTATCATTCTTAGTTGATATATTCAACAAATGTTTTCAATTAGCATATATTCCTGACAAATGGAAAAATGCTAAGGTTGTACCAATTTTAAAACCAGATAAAAATCCTGCAGAAGCTTCAAGCTATCGTCCAATCAGTTTACTTTCCTCCTTCAACAAACTTTTTGAAAAGGTCATTTTGAACAGAATGATGGCCCACATCAACGAAAATTTATTTTTTGCCAATGAATCCGAATGGATTCCGCCATGGACATTCGACCACTCATCAACTTTTACGTGTAACAAATTTGATCCGTTCCAACAAATCTAAAGCCTATTCTACTGGTCTTGCTCTTCTAGACATAGAAAAAAAAGTAAGAGGTTGTTTCCCAGATACAACCGCCAAATTGACGTTGGATAACGTTAGCTTCTTCTATTTCCTGGTTTGAGACAGTCACGAACTCATGAAAGATTTCTACTGATAAAAACCTCAATTTTCATACTATTTGTTGCATGTCAATTCTGACCTATTATGGACATTGTGTGTTATTTGGTTGGTTCGGTTAACACTTCAACACCGATAGAATCGGTCGATAGAAGAAGAACCATGAGCGGTAACTCTTGCTCCACGCATGATCTTCTAAGATTGGTTGCTTTAGTGGATTCCGAGGCCAGTTTGAGGTTGAGGTACTTCTCCATGAAGTTGCCAGTCACGATGATTGGCATGATCTCCTTTTGATACTCGAAGAAGTTTCGCACCATGAAGAACTTCTTCTGCTTCGTCGTGGCAAATCTGCGATTCCAGAGCTCCGACGTCATGGTCCTGCAGGAAGCGAGAGGCCTAACTGGTCGGTTTGGTTGAGGATATGTCAGCATCATACCGAAGGGCATCCAGCTGGCTCGTCGTATCCGTGGAGAACGCGCTTAAATTGAATTGCAGCACAATTTCAAATAAAACGGCCCTTTTCAGGGTCATAACAAAGGAAGTTTTGCTTGCAACTTTTCTTGATATAGAAGGAGCTTTTGATAATGCATCACATAAATCCATGGCGAGGGCAATGTTAAAACATGGTTTTGACATATGCATCGTAAAATGGATTAGTGAAATGTTATCAAAACGCGAAATAACAGCCGACCTCGGTAGCGTATCTATATCCGTAAAAGCTGTAAAGGGGTGTCCACAAGGAGGCGTATTATCGCTTCTTCTGTGGTCGTTAGTGGTAGATGAACTACTGACAAACCTAGAATTACAAGGATTCGAAATAATAGGATTTGCTGATGATATTGTTATAATAGTCCGAGGTAAATACGATTCCGTCATCACCAACAGAATGCAGCGAGCCTTAGACTACACGATTCAATGGTGTATTACAGAAGGATTAGACATAAATCCTCAAAAAACGCATATTATTCCATTTACCAAAAGAAGAAAATTAATAATTTCTGGACTTCATATGAAAGGAACTTTAATGACACTTTCTACAGAAGTTAAGTACCTAGGAATTATTTTAGATTGTAAATTAAACTGGAATTCACACCTGAAACAAATCATAGATAAAGCAACAAATGCGCTATGGTTAAGTAAACGTACTTTTGGTAATAAATGGGGTCTGAGGCCGATCATGATTCACTGGATATATACGACCATCATTAGACCCAGAATAACATATGCTTCTTTAGTGTGGTGGACCAAAACTAAGGAAAAATGCGCCATACAGAAGTTAGCGAAACTTCAAAGACTAGCAACAATGTGTACTACAGGTGCCATGCGCAGCGCACCCACAAAAGCTTTAGATGCGATTTTAAATCTTCTTCCACTACATCAGTTCATTCAATTAGAAGCCGAAAAAAGTGCTCTTCGATTTCAACAATGGAAACCTCTTCTTAGTGGTGACATCAAAGGACATTTAAGCATCTTAAATGATATCAAAATTAATCCATTAGTTACAGTCAACACATACTGGATGGAAATACAGTTCAATTTCAACCGTATGTTCAATGTGGTAGAATCAGATCGTACTGTTTGGACCATGGGAGGACCACAAATTCGATCAGGATCTATCATTTTTTATACCGATGGTTCAAAACAAAATGGTCAAGTAGGAGCTGGTGTAACAGGTCCTGGTGTTAACCTTTCAGTTTCAATGGGTAGATGGCCAACCGTCTTCCAGGCAGAAATACAAGCGATTTTGGAATGTGCTTCTATTTGCTTAAAAAGGAAATATAAACATTCTAACATATGTATATTCTCTGATAGTCAGGCAGCTTTGTCTGCTTTGAAATCGTATACGTGCACGTCAAAACTTGTATGGGAATGCTTCCTCTTGCTCCAACAACTTTGTATTAATAATACGGTAAATCTTTACTGGGTTCCTGGACATTGTGGAATCGATGGCAATGAAAAGGCTGATGAATTAGCCAGGATTGGATCAACCGAAAAATTTCTAGGTCCAGAGCCATTTTGTGGAGTTTCAACATGCTCCATAAAAATGGAACTAAGGAATTGGAAACAGTCGATGGTGATTACAAACTGGAATAAAACTGCTGTGGCTCGACAGTCAAAACAGTTCATAACGCCGCATGCTTCGAATACACAAAAGTTATTATTTTTGTCTAAAAAAGACCTGTGCACATACACAGGACTGATTACAGGGCATTGTTCAGCCAAATATCACCTGAGACTAATGGGAAAGGTTGAAGATGATATTTGTCGTTTTTGTCAAGAGAGTTGTGAAACCTCTGAACATTTATTATGTAGTTGTGATGCTCTTTTTCAAAGAAGAGTAAAGTTTTTTGACAAGGGAGATATACAGCCCTTTGAAATATGGTCTTTGCCTCCCGGTAAGGTTGTGCGTTTCATACGTCACATTATACCTAATTGGGATAATACCTAAGTCATGCGCTGATAATTACTTTTATAGTAATTTATCACTTTGACAAGGTACATTAAAAAGGGTTGTGTATCACAAAAGATCTATCAGTGGTCGCAGTGATAATATACCCAACAAAAAAAAAAAAAAAAAAGGGTCATAACAATGCATTCGACGTAAAAGTGTTACAACTAGAGACATTTAATCTATTACTATTAATTGATTAATTAATTTATTTACTTATCTTTCATTATTTCGGTTAATTAGTCTTCTAACAGAGAGAAATTGCAAACAAAATTCTACCTAGGTTCCTGTCACTCGGGTGCAGGCGGTAAGCACAATGAAAATTTTATTTCTTGGCACAGTGATTCTCGAAAAGCATTATTTAGCCATGATTAGTGATTGCATGCAAATGACTGACCAAAATTTGAATCAATCACATCCAATCATCAGTAGTGTCGCTCTTCGCAGTGGATAATTCTCATAACTCTTTCAAAATGAAATTATCGTCCTGAAAAGGACAGTTGGGGGTAGTCACCGTCGATCGAACTGTGTTTTCATTTCATTGTTAGACAGAAACACACCAAAAGATTACCGAAGACGATTAAATTAAAATGCCATCGGTAATTTTGTGCTTCCTAGTTTCCGTGACCATCCTTGTTTTCGTTAGTTTGCTCACTCCGACGGCAATTATCAAGGTTTCTGGACGCGTTCTTCACGAATTCGATGGGCTAGCAGGATGCCCATGGTCATGATGAGCGATTTCACGGAACCCGCAGCTTTTAGCTTGGGAATAAACAGCAGCAGCGACGAGCATGTAAAATTTATTCCGATAGGGTCCATCTCCGGTTGCTGGTGCGCACGTGGCTGATTGAAGTTAGGCTGGCTGACGAAAGTGTATAAAATATCGCTCAATGATATCTGTGCCCATCTAGTCGTGGGTTCGTTGGGCTTTCCTTAGCCGAGTGGTTAGAATCCGCGGCTACAAAGCAAAGTCATGCTGAAGATGTCTGGGTTCGATTCCCGGTCGGTCCAGGATCTTTTCGTAATGGAAACTTCCTTGACTTCCCTGGGCATAGAGTATCACTGTACCTGCCACACGACATACGAATGCGAAAAATGGCAATTTAGGCAAAGAAAGCTCTTAGTTAATAACTTTGGAAGTGCTCTTCGTCAGCTAAAAAGCAGGCTCTGTCCCAGTGAGGACGTCATGCCAAGAAGAAGAAAAAGAAGAAATGTTCGATCCCCATCGGAGCACGTGGTTTCTTTTCGTAGTTTCAATTTCAATTTGCATATTTGACACGTATGTCGGCGTGTACATGTAAACTTCAAAACGTCAAAACCTTATAACAGCAAGAAAAATTGTGCTTTTCTATGCAAAATAAGACATACCTCGATATTTCCTAATTTTTCAATAGTTTAGTCATGAAAATCAATAGTTTTCAATATTGGAGTAGATTTGTAGAAACATTTCCAATCGATTGGTGCAAGAATCTTGGAAATCTATCCGGGCGTTAGTAAGTTATTAACAGTTAAAATCTAACCACTTTTCGTGACGCGAGCGATTTTCGTTTTTCGAAATTGTACCCCAGTATGTTGCCGTAAGACGTTATCCAACGTCAAAAGCATTCGACAGTGTTTGTCATGAAGGTTTGATCGTGAAATTTAAAAACTGCAATTTTCCAACATACATTGTTAGAATAATTCAAAGTTATCTTTCAAATCGTACACTTCAGGTTAATTATCAGAACTCCAGATCTGAAAAACTTCCTGTAAGAGCCGGTGTTTCACAAGGCAGCATTTTGGGATCAATATTATACAGGGGCCCAGATAGCCGTAGCGGTAAACAGCTATTCAGCATGACCATGCTGAGGGTCGTGGGTTCGAATCCCGCTGGTCGAGGATCTTTTCGTAAAGGAAATTTTCTCGATTCCCAGGGCATAGAGCATCTTCGTACCTGCCACACGATATACACATGCAAAAATGGTCAATCGGCACAGATAGCTCTCAGTTAATAACTGTGGAAGTGCTCATAAGAACACTAATCTGAGAAGCAGTGATGGAAAATGGCGAACATTTTTGCTGAACTGGAACAAAAACAAAACCAAACGCTCCCGAGCGTCAGAGCGCTGGTTTACTCGCATCCGTCGTGCTCCCGAGTAACCGAAGCTAAAAGTGATTCGCGAACCTGTTCGGAGCTGTTCAGAGTCAAATTGTGTATTTGGGAAAAAAAGCTGCTTCCCCTCCAAGATTCATGGTTTCTAAGGGTTTTTGACTACAAACTAGTAGTTTACTGTTGACTTGATGGTTATGCTATTAATTTGTCTGTCAGAACCATAATAAATCACAACTTGCTCGGTTACTCGCGAGTAAAAGCTCCCGAGCTTGTTGCTACTTCTTTTGACATGTTTTCCCGAGCAGGCGGGTGCGGACTTACTCACACCTAGCCAGTTCGCGAGTCTGTGATGTTTGTAATGCGTTGGTTTACACTCGTGAGCTGCTTCGTGATGCGATCTTTTCCAACACTGCTGAGAAGCAGGCTTTGTCCCAGTTGGGTTTCACATCTGACTTACTTGAGTTACCTCAGGGATGTCAAAAATCCTTGTTTGCGGATGACACAGGCCTCTCCGCCAAAGGACGAAGTCTGCATGTCATCTGTAGTCGATTGCAAAAAGTTTGGATATTTTTTATTCATACTTGCAAAATGGAAGATTTCTCATAATGCTTCCAAAACTCAACTAATAATATTCCCACATAAACCAAAAGCTCGTTATTTGAAACCTTCAAGTAGACATGTTGTCACGATGAGAGGGGTTCCAATAAATTGGTCAGATGAAGTTAAGTATCCAGGGCTCATGCTAGATAAGAATTTAACTTTAAAAAATCACATTGAAGGCATTAAAGCCAAATGTAACAAATATGTAAAATGTCGTTATCCCCTTTGTCTTAAGTTATAACTTTGTCTTAAGAACAAGCTTTTGATATTCAAACAAATTTTCAGGCCAGCCATGTTGTATGTTGTACCAATATGGACAAGCTGTTGTAATATCAGGAAGAGAGCTCTGCAAAGAATTCAAAATATTTTTTTTAAAAAGATTCTGAAGCTTCCTCCCTGCTATAGTACCTAAAATATCCAATATTGAAACATTAGAACAAATGTCAAATAAAATAATTGATAATTTCAGGCAAAAATCGTTACAATCTTTTATTGCCACGATTAATGCGTTATATGTTTAGGTTAAGTTAGGAGACTAAATTGAAAACGTGTTTTTTTCTCTTATACGCAGGTAAAAAAATCTGAACTGCTACGGCAAATGAAATGTAATATGTTGTTAACAAAATGTTAATAAAATCTTAAATTTGTTTTACCAAATTAGGATGATAGTGTTGTCTAATCACACAGAACACCTAGATATAAGAAATGAATGTAATGTTTGGAATGACACTAATAAAAAAAAAACAAAAAAAAAATGTTTTCCCCTTATGTAAAATGAACTCATATGTTTTAGATAGTTGAGATTAAATATAAGTATGTTGTACACATTTTTGACAAAAGTGTAGTGTATTGTCAAACAAAACGTTAGTAAATTTTATTTGAGTGTGAAAGAATATTTTGCACGGCAATCTCAAAGAGATACTTACTACATGACGAAATCAAACTTGGAGACGGTTCCTATAAAGCACAATTTTTACCTTATGCGCGATCCAAAAACCAGATTATTCAAGAATGTTCTATGGTTCTATGATTCTAAGATTTTGATTTTGCTATATATTTTTCATGTGGAATAAAAAATAAACGTTCGTAGTATACAGTATCGGACATATAAAATGCACCAAAGCCGTTTTCCCATACAAAATAGTCAACTTCAGAGAGCTATATTTCCGCCATTTCTCAACCGATTTTTCTATTTTTTTTCTGTGACGAACTACAAATTACCTCAATTTTTGATAACTATTAATAAAGTGAAAACTATTGGTTTAAAAGTTACAGATAGGTTGAATTTTGACATAAAAAAAATGCATCAAGACGAAAAGTAATGCATCAGAAAACTATGCGTCGTACCCTTTCGGTGTCTTCAGCGCATTTGGTCCTTATCACGCAATGAGCAAATGTGCCAAAGACACCAAGATGCTACGACGCGTAGTTTTTCTGCTACATCACTTTTTGTCTTGGTGCATTTTTGATGTCAAAATTCAGCCTACCTGTAATTTTTGAATCAATAGTTTTCACATAACTTTTAAAATAATTTTCGAAAATTGAGGAAATTTGTAGTTCGTCACAGAAAAAATGAAAAAAATCGGTTGATAAACGGCGGAGATATAGCTCTCTGAAGTTGACCATTTTGTAAGGGAAAACGGCTTTGGTGCATTTTATCGGTCCGATGTTGTATTTCTATCGAAAGTAGCCTTATTTCGTTATCGAAAATGTATTTTTTTTTTAATATAAATCCCAACAATGGATTCCCTGCTTTGCTCTTGTTCACAGTTTATCAGCAGACGTTTTTTCGTTTCATTTTGTATGGGGAAAGGCATCTAACTTCAAATTTCTCGTAAATGAAAGCATTAATCGAAAACAAAAAATTTGGTAGGCGTGATAGTAATTATCATCACGTACAACCGGAACCAAATATTTTTTCAAAAATAATTCCCAATTTTGAGAAATAATTCGTTAGATGCTTTTCGCATGTGCGTTACTATGCGGTGAGTAGCAAATCAGACCAAGTATATAACCCATTGATCTTCTATGGTATTAAGATACTCTATGTACATACAAATGTCATAAACTGTTGGTATGGTGTGCGGTACACAGAAAACATGAGATTTCCATATGCCCCATAGTGAGCGGGATGTAAAAACTGCTAAATATTATTGCATATGCTACTTAACCGGCCGATCTTATCCATCAATAACCTCCTCGGCACGCGGTGGCATACTATTACATTACTTTATAGGGTTGCTGATCAAGTGATAGTGTCTGCAGCAATAGTTGTAATTTGCCGTATTTGAAGTAGTTTTTATTTTTGTGTTCTTTCTATAGCATGGCCCTTGTCAAAATAAAAAGAAAGTGTCAATGAAAATATTGATATCTAATTAGGAAATAGTAATAACAAATAAAATTTGAACGTTTTTGTTTCTTTGCACTGGCTATAGTGGTCCGAACCTATAATTGTGGGTCTTAAAGGGAAATCAATGTAAACCACTATTATAGGAACATAAGTTAGCAAATACCATTATTACTGGAGCAGGTAGCTAGGTAGAGGATCTCAATTCTCAACTACAAGTAGTGTTATTGTTTTCAAAGTTTAACAATTTTATTATTCTAAGATTATTTTTGCGTGAAATAGATTAGAAAATCTTTCATATAACATATTCCGATATGAATAACGAGCTTCCGTTTTATTTTTATTCCTTAACCCGTTACTACTGCCTCTATCACTGGTACAGACGCCCTAATACAGATGTGCGTTTATAGTAAGTCAGAATGTAGGATGATGCTGGAATATGCTTCCTTATCGCTGGCGTTTGTCATCGTCACGGAGAACGGCCTGTGGTCGGATGGAGTTGAAAATCTCCTAATAGTAACATATACACACCACAAATGCATGCCATTCACATTTAGAGCAAACGACTGAAATGCGAAGGAGGAGGCATATACAATGTATAATACATATATTGGTTCGTATGTTCAGTTTTTCCTCCTGATGATGCTCGCCAAATGTGTGTACACATTTCCAGTGATTCTGGTTAGTTCTAGTCTGCACGTCGAACGGTTCGTAACTTGAGATGCGTATAGTTAAAATAAGCAAAAGTGTGAATCACATGCGACGGTTGATTTGCTGACGTGGATCGTGCAACGTGGCAAGATTTCCGCTGGAGTGTTTGGCTGAAGACTGAATTGGATAAATTTCCTCGAGGTTTGTTGAGTGTTGTAATGATCAAAATAATGATTTTTTTTAGTGATTTGAGTGAGTTAAATTCCGAGTAGAATGCCGTGTTGATAAAAATTGCTTTGACGTTTCGAACTCCAGGCACCGGCCTTAGTTTACCCAAAAAATATTATATCGCCACTTATGTGAATAAAGATTGCTAAAGACGTCATAATTATGGATACAAAACGAAAAATTTGTGGTTTAAAATTATCGTTAACAAGTCTGTCCGGCTTTCGAAGTGTCCAGTAATCCGATGCAGCACGGTATTTACTTTCCAAATGTTGTTCTACTTATACATTTGGGTTATTGAGGTCTATCTATTTTTTTTTTGAATATATATTTATGTTACGTTAAAACCAGAATCCAAGTTTCTAAACTTTTTGGTAGCCTGGAAATATTTTCAAAACGCGTTTGTAATTAATATGGATATTGCTTTTGGATCAACTCGGCCAAATTTTATGGATGAGCTGTCATTATGTGACTCGAAGTGTCATTGTTCCTATTAATAGGTTTTTTTTTTTAAATAGAGTATATCAAAAACTGCGATTTATTAGTTTAAAACACTGTGTAAGACATTCGTACACAAAGTATGTGACACATGACGTGGCTCTCTTGTGCAAATCTTGATTTGGACTGTTAATATGTCATTGGGGAAGTTCTTCCCATAGATTTTGCGTAGAACAAATTTTGCTTCAAAATTGTTTTTTCATATATTTTGTTATTAAGAAAAGCTCAAAACATGAACAAATACAAATTTTCTTGAGAGAGTATTCTAAATCTTTCTGGTTATGTAAAATTTATCAGCATACTATTTCTCGTCAAATGATCGAAGTTTTATTACCGTATGGCTGTTGAATACGTACCACAGCCACTGTGTTTAATTTAGTTGATTTTGTGCAATTTTTGAATATTTAGCGTCCAAAACTTTGATTTTAGCTTGGATTTTGGTTTTTACATTTTTATAGTTTGTTCGGAGAAGTTTTTTTTATTGAGTTGTGTTTGATCCTTCGACCTTGACGCTTGCTCCTGCGGGGGCCAGCGATGAGGGCAGGATCAAACATGTCGCGCGTAGTGAAATGAACTTTTCGCGGATCGTTAGTAGTGTTTGATCTATTGATCGCGTCGCTTGCTCCTGCTTGGCGAGTGATTAACACTTATTCGGCGTACAATGCACTGTGTTTTATTTCCTCGATTTCATGCGCTTTTTGAATAGCGCCCAAACCGTTGATTTTAGCGATATAGTTTGTTCGGAGAAGATCTTTTACAAGATTTTTAACATTTTTCATGTCTTCTACAAAGTTGTTAAACATCTTAAAACGCGTGTTTTTGCTGAACATCGCACCTCTCTATCTCTTAAGGAAAACGAATTATCAGTCGAGTTCGTTTAAATAAGGCATATTTGTTTGATAGTAAAAACCCATGCAAAGACGCTTATAGACAAAAGTTTTTATCAACTGCCGAAAGGGGAGATATGGTACTTTCATGATTTGTAAGAGTTGTCTGCGCCATTTTGCGCCAAAGCCAGTTATAGAGGTCTAAACTACCCCTTGAAAAAAGAGTAATTCATGAATGACTTTGTTATTTCAAAACATAGGGTGATGATATGTTCAGCAAAATCACGGGTTTTTTCATGACAAACAACTTTGTAGAAAACACAAAAAATGTTAAAAATCTTGGAAAAAAGTTATAATAAACAATATGGTTTTTAGGGGCCATTCACATACAACGGCATATATCTCAAAAAGTATAAGAGATAGAAAAATCGTGCCTTCGACAAAGTTGTTTCAAATTGCCAATTCTACAACTTTGCCGAAGACACCATATGTCTATCTAAATGTTTTGAAAAAACAGTTTTTCTCTCTCACTGCTAGGCGGATTGATCACAAAACTTTTTTCGTCAAAAGTTGCGCTTCAATAAACCAAGAAACTTCTCCGAACAAACTATATCGCTAAAATCAACGGTTTGGGCGCTATTCAAAAAGCGCATGAAATCGAGAAAATAAAACACAGTGCAATGCGATAATCGAATTATTTCGCGATACCGATTAGGCGTGATTATATCATGGATCGCATCACCAACCATTGGTGACTACCAGATCTTTACCTTATCCCACTAACCCAATATCCTTTCCATGGCAACTGTAGAGATGCAGAGGTATACTCGGTATCTAGTAACAACGGTTGTCTAACTAATATTCCTTCCCTTCCCCGATGACCGTAAGGACGTGGGTGGCGCCGTTATTGACTTATAATATTTGAGCTCTCGATTTGTGCACATTGAAGAATGGTAAGCTAATCCCAAGCCCCATTCATTAATTCCTTGTGCAACTCCGATTGTTCTAGTCAATTACGGAGTAGCAACTACGAATTGTACGGTCATCTATGCTCATGCTCATGCTCATGTTCGGAGAAGTTTTTTTTTTATTAAAGAAGATCTTTGCAGTGGTGCTCAAGCTGCAGCATTAGGGCTGTTCAAAATTTGAAAATGTTTGAAAATCCAAACTCATCATATTTTTATTACAATCCTTACCATAAAACTAGTATTCTGTGAAATTTTGAGCTTTATCGGTGGTCTAAATGTGACCCAAAAACGATGTAGGTTTGTACGGAAATTACTGCGAAAAAGTTTTGAAAAATGTTTCAAACGTTAGTGCTATAATGTGAGTACAAACTCATCATCTCGTAGTTAAAACTCATTCTTTAAATCTTAATGAAGGATGTTGCTGAAGAAACCAATTCTTTTGAAGCTAATTTAATCAGTGATGAGCCAAACGAAAAAACTAAATCAAAGCCTAATGAACATTCGAAGCATGCAGAGCAGAAGAAGCCAAAACGTTCTGTTAAACACACGACTGGTACACCTTTAAACTCCCCGCCTCGGAAGAAGAAAGATATAACTGTGGAGACCAACAATGCCAACAATGATCAAACTGCCAGTACGTCAACAATAGTCAGAAGAGAAGAGAGTCAAGAGAGTCCAACAGATGCGGACGACGACAGCGATATTGAACCTAACCTGGCCGATGTATCCCGATGGATGGAATGGTTGAAAACGCAAATTGAAAACAGTAAAAGAAGAATATGAATATTTAATTTTTGTAATAAATTTGAGTTTTTCAATAAAAACTAATCGGACCTGAATGACCGTA
Organism: Aedes aegypti; assembly: GCF_002204515.2. Classification (NCBI taxonomy): domain Eukaryota; kingdom Metazoa; phylum Arthropoda; class Insecta; order Diptera; family Culicidae; genus Aedes; species Aedes aegypti. Next base: position 255,345,738 of record NC_035109.1, on the reverse strand, counting down.
AAACGGTTAAAAGGTCTAATAAAAAAAAAAAATAAAAAAAACAGTGAATTTTTAGAAGCCAGTGCTCTAATCTCATATGGAGCTAAATAAACGCAAACAAATCCAAGAATATCTTTTCTCCCGTCCGTCGGATTGAATTGTTCACTTCAGAAACATTCTTTGTTATGGTTTGAAGAATGAGTTTTCAACATGAGATGATAAGTTTGTACTTACATTGAAGTACTAAAGTGTGTGGACCATTCTTCAAAATTTGGCCATATTAATTTTCATATAAACCTGCATCGTCATCTTTAAATCATCACAGAAAAATCAGAAAATATCACAGAATACTGTTTTTAATGTGAAGGATGGTAATAAAGATATGGAAAATTGGATTTTTATTTTTAACCGCCCTACTGCCGCATACGGAAGTTCAAACCACGATTTTTCTTCAAAGTGGCACATGGAAATTTAAAAGGTTCTGTAATAGTGCACATGCATCTGACATTTACGAGCTTATATTCTAAAAAAAGTCAAATGAAATATAATATTTTTAAAAAATAGGTGATCTTTACGTGAAACCTAATACATACATGCCGTTGTACGCGAATGACCCATAAACATCATATATTTATCCTAACCTTTTTTCTGAGGTTTTTACATTTTTAATGTATTCACGAAGTTTTTAGTCATTTTAGTTATTTCTAAAGATATCGTGATAACAGTCAAAATATAAGACTGTTATCACGATATCTTTTGAAATAACTAAGTTATTCATGAATTACTCTTTTTTCAAGGGGAAGCTTAAACCCTTATACCAGTTTTTCATTTCATTTATTTAGTTAACAGCTAAACAGATAACACTGAATCAACAATTTCACGTCACAATACTCGGTTCGTGGCCGCATCTCTCCATCCTCGGTTCTGCCCCACGCTCGCCAAATCGATACGCACTTGATCCGCCCACTTAGCTCGCTGCGCTCAACGCCTTCTTGTATCAACCGAATCCGAAGCGAACACCATCTTTGCAGAGTTGCTGTCCGGCATTCTTGTAAACTGCCCTGCCCATCGTATTCTTCCAGCTTTGGCCACCTTTTGGATACTGGGTTCGCCGAAGAGTTGGGCGAGATCGTCCTAAGCACCCGCGAAAACTCCAAGTGCTTACAGGTCCTCCTCGAGCATCATCCACTTGTCAGAGGTACGGACTACCGGCCTTACGAGCGTTTTGTACATGGTACATTTGGTGCGGGTTTGAATCTTTTTTGACCGTAGCTTCTTGTGGAAGCCATAGTAGGCCCGACTTCCACTGATGATGCGCCTCCGTATTTCACGGCTAACGTTATTGTCAGCCGTCAGCAAGGATCCAAGGTAGACGAACTCGTCGACCCCCTCGAACGTATCCCCGTCTATCGTAACACTACTACCTAGGCGAGCCCTGTCGCGCTGGGCCCCACCAGCTAGCATGTACTTTGTCTTGGTCGCATTCACCACCAGTCAAACTTTTGCTACCTCGCGTTTCAGGCGGGTGTACAGGTCTGCCACATTTTCAAATGTTCGGCCAACAATGTCCATATCATCTGCGAAGCAAACAAATTGACTGGATCTCGTAAGAATCGTACTCCGGCTGTTGAGCCCGGCTCTCCGAATAACACCTTCTAGCGCAATATTGAACAACAGGCACGAAAGTCCATCACCTTGTCGAAGTCCCCGGCGGAATCCAAACGAACTGGAATGTTCGCCTGAAACCTTCACACAATTTTGCACACCTTGTCGCTCTTATCAGTCTCGTGAGCTTCCCGGGAAAGCTGTTCTCGTCCATGATTTTCCATAGCTCTACGCGGTCGATACCATGCCGTATACCGCCTTGAAATCGATGAAAAGGTGATGCGTTGGGACCTGGTATACACGACATTTTTGGAGGATTTGCCATACAGTAAAGATCCGATCCGTCATCGATCGGCCGTAAACGAAGCCGGCTTGATGAATCCCAACGAACTTGCTTTCTATAGGTGACAGACGACGGAAGATGATCTGGGATAATATTTTGTAGGTCGCATTTAGAATGGTGATTGCTCGGAAGTTCTCACAATCTAACTTGTCGCCTTTCTTGTAGAAGGGGCATATTACCCCTTCCTTCCACTCCTGCGGTAGCTGTTCTGTTTCCCAGATTGTGCCTATCAGCCGGTACAAACAAATGGCCAGCCTCTTCGGGCCCATCTTTATGAGTTCAGCACCGATACCATCCTTACCAGCAGCTTTATTGTTCTTGAACTGGTGAATGGCATCTTTATCCTCCCTCAAAGTGGGGGCTGGTTGGTTTCCATCCTCTGCAGTACCGACGAAGGCATTTTCTCTGTTGTCCCGACCTTCATTGCCTGTGCTTTCAGCGCCATTCAGATGTTCATCGAAACGAAGACGGAACCCTTCGTTTTCGCGGGCAGCCCCAAAAGCGTGGAAGCGAATGCTTACAACAAGCAATCGCAGAAGCGCGCGAGGCAGCCGTCAGGGGAGGAGCTACCCGGCGGCGCTCGTAAGGTCAGGCGTATACTAACCCCGAAAACCGGCAGAAGTGCCGGAAAATCGGACCCCAGCCAGGCGTCCCGGAAAGCCGAGAAGGGTGGGCCCGAAAAGGCCGGCCCCTCACGGAGTGATGGGAACAGGGGGTTGCGACCTTTGAGAGGTCCTCCATCACCACAGGGGTGGGCGGAGCAGGGGGGGGACGCCTCCTGGACAACCGTAGTGAGGAAGAAGAAGAAGAAGAAACAGGAGAACCAGGAGCGCAGGGACACCAGACCTAAGAAAGGTAGGAGGGTAGGTGCCAAGCGCGAAAAGGGTGATGCGATCATCATCAAGACGGAAGAGTCCAAGTACTCGGAAGTCCTGAAGGCGATGCGCAGTGACGCGAAGCTTGCGGATCTAGGAGCCGACATACGCAGTGTCAGACGCACTCGTACAGGTGAAATGATCCTCGAGCTTAAGCGCGACAAGGAGCGCAAGGGCGCCGCCTACAAAAGTTTGGCGGAAGAGGTCCTTGGCGCTGGTGTTGAAGTGAGGGCTCTGACGCAGTCAGTGACTCTGAAGGTGATGAACCTTGACGAGATCACCAACGCAGAAGAGCTCGTCACGGCACTGCGGCAACAGTGCGAAGTGCAGGTGCCCACCATCGCCGTTCAGCTACGGAAAGATCCGGCAGGTACTCAGGTGGCCTTAGTACACCTACCTGTGTCAGACGCAAATAAGTCCGCTAAGGTAGGTAAGATCAAGGTTGGTTGGTCAGTATGTTCACTGAACATACATGAACAACCAGTGATCTGCTTTAGGTGCAGGGAACCTGGACACAAGTCCTGGGGCTATAAAGGCCCTGATAGGACCAAGTTGTGCAGGCGTTGTGGTGAGGAAGGTCATAAGGCACTAGGCTGCAAGAACCCTCCCAAGTACTTGATTTGTTCCGGCAAGTCCGTGAACAACAATCACCCAACGGGAGGCTCAAGGTGCCCGACCTTCAAACGAGCCATCAACGAAAAGTCACAGTGCAGGTAACGCAGCTGAACCTGAACCACTGTGACGCAGCTCAGCAACTGCTGTACCAGTCAGTTGCTGAGTGGGGGACGGACATCGCCATCATATCGGACCCATACCGAGTACCCGCCGGCAACGGCAACTGGGTCGTGGATGGATCCGGAAAAATGGCGGCGATATGGACAACGGGTAAATACCCTGTCCAGCAGTTGGTGTCTACTACCTACGAGGGCTTCGTGATCGCCAAGGTAAACGGGGTCCTCTTCTGTAGCTGCTACGCGCCTCCGAGTTGGTCGACCGAGCGGTTCACGCAGATGCTGGACTGTATGACGACCGCGCTGACAGGGCGAAGGCCAGTTGTAATAGCGGGTGACTTCAATGCCTGGGCCGTGGAATGGGGAAGCCGTAACACGAACCAGCGAGGTCAAATCCTGCTAGAGGCACTGGCCGTGATAGATGTCGATCTGGCTAATGTTGGTACCAAAAGTACCTTCAGCCGTAACGGAGCGGAGTCGATTATCGACGTTACTTTTTGTAGTCCTGGCCTAACGAGTAGTTCGAACTGGAGGGTAGACGATGCCTACACTCACAGCGACCACCTGGCGGTTCGCTACAGTATCGACTACAACAACAGCAGGCAGCGGGTTGAGGAAGCGGCTAGGTCAAGGCCAAGCCCTCGTAGGTGGAAGACATCGTACTTCAATGATGAAGTACTTAGGGAGGCGCTCCGCCGTGAGCGTAACCTACTCGGCCTAAGCGGGGACGAACTGGTAGCGGTGCTTACGCGTGCATGCGATGCGACCATGCCTAGAAAAGTCCACCCTAGGAATGAGAGACCACCGACATACTGGTGGACTCAAGCTATTGCGAACCTGCGCCGTGCCTGCCTACGGGCCAGGAGACGGATGCAGCGAGCACGTACCGAGCAGGAGCGTGAAGAACGACGGGCGGTGTTCACCGCTGCCAAAGTCGCGCTGAAGTCTGAGATAAGGGCAAGCAAAAAGGCCTGCTTCGAGGGACTCTGTCAGAGTGCCAACGCGAACCCGTGGGGTGATGCCTACAAGATCGTAATGGCGAAGACAAGAGGTGCAATTGCTCCTACGGAGCAATCTCCACAGATGCTGGAGGGGATCATCGAGGGGCTCTTCCCGCGCCACAACCCTAGCCCATGGCCTCCTTTTGTAGGACAGCCGGGGATTGGGGCTGGCGATGAGGATAGAGTAACTGATGAGGAACTTGTAGGGATTGCAAAATCCCTAAGCATGGGGAAGGCACCAGGTCCGGACGGAGTTCCAAACCTGGCCCTCAAAGTCGCAATCTTGGAGGCTCCCGGTATGTTCAGATCTGCTATGCAGATATGCCTGGACGAGGGAGTATTTCCAGATGCGTGGAAGAGGCAGAGCCTGGTACTATTGCCAAAGGCGGGGAAACCACCCGGTGTCCCGTCGGCGTATAGACCAATATGCTTGATTGACACGGTGGGGAAAGTGCTCGAGAAGATCATCCTCAATAGACTGTCGAGGTACACCGAGGGTGTAAATGGTCTCTCAGGCAACCAGTTCGGCTTCCGGAAAGGGAGGTACACTGTAGACGCTATTCTGATGGTTAAGAAAACCGCTCCTCCAGCGTAAGAGGAGGGGTATTCGCTACTGCGCAGTAGTGACTCTGGATGTAAGGAATGCATTTAATAGTGCCAGTTGGGCGGCTATTGCTGATGCGCTCCTGCGTCTGGGGATACCCGAGTACCTGTACAAGATTCTCGGAAGTTACTTCCAGAATCGGGTATTAGTCTATGACACAGAGGTGGGTCGGAAGTGCTTTCACATAACCTCAGGAGTCCCGCAAGGTTCCATCCTGGGTCCGGTGTTATGGAATGTCATGTACGACGAGGTGTTGAGATTAAAATTCCCGGCGGGTGTGGTCATCGTTGGCTTTGCCGACGATATTACGCTGGAGGTCTACGGTGAATCGATCGAAGAAGTGGAATTGACTGCAGCCCACTCGATCGCAATTGTGGAGGAGTGGATGAGCTCCAGGAAACTGGAATTGGCTCACCACAAAACTGAGGCTGTTATTGTCAACAACCGAAAGTCGGTGCAGCAAGCGGTGATCAGTGTAGGCGACTGCACAATCATTTCGAAGCGCTCCGTCAAACACTTGGGGGTGATGATCGACGACAAGCTTACCTTCGGTAGCCATGTCGATTATGCCTGCAAGAGAGCCTCCACAGCTATTGTGGCACTGTCCCGGATGATGTCCAATAGCTCTGCGGTGTACGCCAGCAAGCGTAAGCTTCTGGCCAGTGTTGCCTCGTCCATACTGAGGTATGGTGGCCCGGCTTGGGGCACGGCTTTGAGTACCGATAGCTACCGTAGCAAGCTAGAGAGTACTTATAGGCTAATGTGCCTGAGGGTTGCGAGCGCGTACCGTACCGTGTCACACGATGCACTTTGTGTCATCACCGGTATGATGCCTATTGGTATCCTTATCATGGAAGACATAGAGTGCTTCGAAAGGCGCGGCACCAGAGGCATACGCAGGACTGCCAGAACGACCTCCATGGTCAAATGGCAGCGTGCGTGGGACAGTTCCACCAAGGGAGTGTGGACTCACAGGTTGATTCCGAGGTTAGATATCTGGGTCAATAGGCGCCATGGGGAACTAACATTCCACCTAACACAGGTCCTTTCGGGTCATGGATGCTTTAGACAGTATCCACACCGTTTCGGTCATGCGGGTTCTCCCGAATGTCCAGTTTGTGCAGGTTTAGAGGAAACGGCGGAACACGTTTTGTTCGTGTGCCCACGTTTCCGCACAATGCGTGACCGCATGTTTGCCACATGCGGTCGGGACACGACTCCGGACAATTTGGTCCAGAGGATGTGTGCAGACGAGTTTCGCTGGAATGCCATCGGCTATCACCCACATCGTCTCGGAACTCCAAAGGAGGTGGCGTGTGGACTCGAGGAGTGACTAGTGCAGACGCTAATCAACAGGTGGTCCAAGGGTTCGCAGTCGGCTACGTAGGTCATACCGGTGCCCTACGGTCGAAATCGACCCTTACAGCGATTAAGTGGCCGCGGGGAGAACATCCTGGTAGCGCTGCTGTCGTGGCGCCGGCCTACTGGGTGGATACGAGCCTCTGGTTGTTTGGGGCAGGTGGAGGCCCCTTCGTCAGCAATCCCAGCTGGTGCTAGCTGATAGGGCCTGAGCCTTCAGTAGGTCAAATTGCGAAGCCCGCCGTATCAGTTCTTGATACCTGCGGTGCAGCTGGGCGCGGGCTTAGTGGTCGACCCTGCCCGCCTTCAGCGGACAACGGGAGGTGAGGACCACCCGGGAAGCTGGCAATGCGCCAGCATGCTACCTTGGTGGACCCCCATAAGCGTGTCATCGATGTTCGTTGCTGCATGGCTACGCAGCTAACCTGGAGGATGCGATGTGCAATAGCCCCTCTCCGAAGCGAAGGCATTGCTTTTGTGGTCCCGGAGAGACGAAGGGTTTGGCGGCAATGGAAATGGTTTAGTGGGTCGGGGGTGTAGTCCTGTTTACTGCTTGTACGTAGTAAATGGTCCCCAACCCCACATTCCCGGACCTCGGTCCGGAGTCTGTTGAGCAGATTATCCCCCCATTGCTTAGAAGGAAAAAAAAGAAAAAAAAAAGATGTTCATCGAAGTGCTGCTTACACCTTTCGTTCACCTCACGCTCGTCCGTCAAAATGCACGAAGCCGTTGCGGGATGCGTTGACCTTCTGATAGAACTTGCGTGTTTCTTGAGACCAGCACAGCTGTGTAGATACACTCCGTCTCCTCCAGGCAGCATTTTTCTCCCGAAAGAGGCGGGTCTGCTGTTGCCGTTTCCGTCTATAATACTCCACGTTCTGCCGGATCCCTTGCTGTAGCATGACCGCCAGCGCTGCGTTTTGCTCCTCCAGAATCTGTCTGCATCAGGGTTGGGAAAAAATCTGAAATTCACTCTACAGTAGCCAAACAAAGCCAATCAAAGTCAGCGAAGCCAGTGAAACTCACGCCCATCGCTGCTGTAGGCAAAAAGCTTTGACAATTGCAAAACACCCGTTGCTAAGGGCAACCCAAAATTACTGTAGAAAAATGTTCTATTTCCCGCTGAATTTTTCGCATTTAGAGCCTTCAATGACACTAAAGTTTACAAAATTCGTGCTCTCAACATAGGCTACTTGATGAGATTCACGCTTTTGAACTATTGTACTGGGAGAGCCACGTGATTTTCGCGAAAATTCAAGCCTACTACTATTACCATTCCCAGAACTGGTCTAAAATCCTCGTCGAACCAATCGTTCCGTCGACTCCGTCCCACGTACCCGACGTTGCTCTCAACTGCATTGTTGATGGCTGCCTTCACTGTTCTCCAGCAGTCCTTAAGAGGGGCTCCATCCAGCTCGCCCTCTTCTGGTAATGCAGCCTCGAGGTGCTGCGCGTATGCCGCTGCGACATCCGGTTGCTTGAGCCGCTCTAGGTCGTACCGGGGCGACCTTCGGTAACGTACGTTGTTAGCGACGGAGAGTTTTGGGCGCAGTTTAACCATCACCAGATAGTGGTCAGAGTCGATGTTAGCGCCACGATAAGTCCTTATGTCAATAATGTCGGAGAAGTGCCGTCAATCAATTAGAACGTGGTCGATTTGTGATTCTGTCTGCTGTGGTGATCTCCAGGTGAATCGGTATGGAAGGCTGTGCTGGAAGTAGGTGCTACGGATGGCCATATTCTTGGAGGCGGTGAAATCAATTAGTCGTAAGCCGTTTTCGTTCGTCAGCCAGTGTACGCTGAACTTTCCAATCGTCGGTCTGAACTCTTCATCCTGGTCAACCTGAGCGTTTAGATCTCCTATGATGATTTTGATGCCATGGTTTGGGCAGCTGTCGTACTCGCGTTCGAGCTGCGCGTAAAAAGAATCTTTGTCATCATCAGTGCTTTCAGAGTGAGGGCTGTGCACATTTATTATGCTGAAGTTGAAGAACCGGCCTTTGAGCCTCAACTAGCACATTCGTTCATTGATCGGTCACCACCCGATCACGCGCCTCTGCATATCACCCATCACTATAAAAGCTGTTCCCAGCTCGTGTGTGTTACCGCAGCTCTGTTAGATGGTATGATTACCTCTAAACGTTCGCACCATTGATCCCTTCCAACACACTTCTTGAAACGCTACGATGCCGAAGCACGTCCTTCACATAGTGCGCAGTTTAGCTTAGAGTCCTTCTCTGGCACTCGGACGATGATCAGCCGCCCCTGACATGGGGAACAGACGCTGTTGTGAGCCGCTCCTATCATGGAGTACAGACACTCCAGGTTTGCTGAAGCTAAAGCTAAGCAAACCCCACCCCCCCTTCCCTGTCAGCATAGACCAAAGTTCCCACCGGGGTTGGTTACCAGATCTTCCCTAAGATTACTCGTACCCCGGCCAGTACCACGAGGAAGTAGGGATAGGAGTTGCTGGGCAAGAGGTTAAGGACCACACAAAGGGGTCTATTTTATTCCTGCAGGTACACGAGGTACCAACGGTACGCCATGCCCAGCCATATACCAACCCAAAGTAGATGTAGTAATGGTCATATATCGAGATATCTCATCTGATCGAGCCAATTCATCGACTCGTGAGTGATTGCCTGTAGTAAGCCAAAAGCTGTTTTTCTTAAGTATTTCATCAGACTGGAGCCACTCAAATCAAAATCAAATCAAAAGCTGCCACAGATGATGTGATAAGCATTAGTATGGTGCAGAACCACTTGGGCACTTCCATGGTTCACTTTGGTATGTGGGGGTTTCTTCGACCAAATTTTCTGAAACTCTGCAATAAGAAGCACTTTAGTACGACGCATAATGTGGCCAAATATGAGCTCTGTAGCTTGAAAAAAAAAAACCCATTGCTTAAGTGAATCAAAAGTGCCAAGAATAGGATCCGGCTCCCTATCATTGCTTACAATTAGCGGAAGACCCTTTGTTACGCTTTGTTTGAATGGCAACAATTATTCCCTGGGAATTGACTTATCAATGGATGTAAGAGTATCAACTATGTATTGCATTATTACACTGTGGAACACGTTTTTGTCTCCAGCATCAAAATACCTCTATTTACTTAATTAAGGGTTGCTGAATCCATTGCCGTTTACAGAAACATCATAGCACGTCTAGTTTTTGAGATATTGGTTGTTGAAAATGCAAAAATTGACTATTTCAGCCAACTTGCATGCAAGTTTGCCAGCTTGTAAGGCAATTTATTTGCTTAATTTGTCACAGAATTCAAACTTTATGTGTATAACAATACTTATCATCAAAGCTTATAATATTTTTGAAGCGGAACAGTTATTTTTTGATGGCTTAGAAAAATATTGTATTTTGCCATATAAGAGAAACGAAGAATTTTGTATGGAGACTGCAAGCATGTTGAAAAAGAACGGTTTAATCTAAATTTAATCGTGAAATTTCAATCAAAATATAACTATAATGAAAGTTTAAGTCTTCTTTTGCATGCTTGGCGGATAAGATCACAAAAAAGATTGATAAAATATGCTTCAAATTTTAGGTAAACACCAACAAAACCAATGTTTTATACAACTTTGACGACCTGTAGCTAAATATTGTGACGTGCTGGGAAATTTCTGAGAACGGCATCAGATTCAGCAACCCAAAATCTACTAGAGACACATAATTTGATCCTTGAGACACGCAAAAATGTCATTTTTGTTGCGCTGTGTTATCGAACGAATAATCATGCACGAGGCATGGTATGCGAGTTTGCCATTTCAGGTTTGCTGAAAGTAGCAAACACTGGGTTTTAGATTACTACGGTTACTTTATCACATAATAATAATTCGTGGTTGGCGCTACAACTTTTCGATATAAGCTACCGTTTTTGACTTAATGATAAATACGTTATGGCATTGTAAAAATAACAACGATTGTATAGTTAGCCATACTATTATTTTTCTATCAGTTTATTACTTGACCGTATGTTGCTAATCCATGATCAATTTCAGCTCCAATCTTCCGAAAACATGTTCCTGTTACTGCTAGTGTCGACTATTTGTCTCCTATTCAACTGTGCCGTATCGGCGATACCGAAGCCCGAAGAGAAACGTGTGCTAGATCATGAGGTCATCAATCGGGTGCAACACTTTCAAAATGATGAACACAACAAACAGTACGATCACGAGGCATTTCTCGGAGAAGATGCGAAAACGTTCGATCAGCTAGAACCGGAAGAGAGTCGACGAAGACTGGGGTAAGATTTAGCTTTCTGGTTTAACAAATTAGGTTGCGCGAATAGACGGCGGGCACAGCGGATGTCGCTGATGCAATTTAGATTAGCACATTGTCAGTTGAAATGTTCTCCTTTTGTTTTACAGAATTATAGTGGATAAGATTGACACTGATAAAGATAGTTTTGTTAATTTAGCAGAACTAAAAGCTTGGATCCAGTATACACAACGACGGTACATTGATGATGATGTTAATCGCCAGTGGAAACAGCACAATGTGAACGGTAGTGACCAAATCCACTGGGATACTTACCGCAAGAATGTGTACGGATTTCTCGACGAAATGGATCCCAAGGATCTTGAACAAGGCGATGAACATTTTTCGTACAAATCCATGCTAACTAGAGATCGCAGACGGTGGAGCGTAGCCGATCGAGATGGAGACGATTCCTTAACTAGAGAGGAGTTTACTGACTTCTTGCATCCTGAAGAAAGTCCTTACATGAGGGACATTGTTGTCCAAGAAACAATTGAGGATATCGATAAGGATCACGATGGAAAGGTATCCGTGGAAGAATATATTGGAGATATGTATCGTGGATCGGAAGACAACGAAGATGAACCAGAATGGGTAAAGCACGAGCGTGAAACGTTCAACAACTTCCGGTAAGTTCAATTTGAATGTTTAAATGTGAAAACTTTTTACAACTAGAAAATTCCATTTGTAGTGACAAAGATAAGGACGGCTTCATGAATAATCAGGAAGTCAAGGATTGGATCATACCTGCCGATTTCGATCACGCAGAAGCAGAGGCGCGCCATTTGATCTATGAAGCCGACTCCGATGCTGACGAAAAGCTTACCAAAGAGGAAATCATTGAAAAATACGATCTTTTTGTTGGATCGCAAGCAACCGATTTTGGAGAGGCTTTGACACGCCATGATGAATTCTAAACAACTAACAATAGGTTAATCTTTTGTTGCCGAATACAAACCGGATTCAGAAACTTAAGTGACATACAATATTTTGGGTATACCTTTTAGTTAATGTAAATACTCGGACTTCCATTTGCGGAAGTCTGTTAATCTCGAACAAAGTAACCCATTTCTAAGATATTGTTTGTAAGTGTGTTAGCGAAAAGAGGTAGCCGAATTGGTTTCAATCTCATGATGTTTATAGATATTATAATTTCACAGCTTAGTATTGCATGGAATAAATGGTAACTAATTTTATAATCTACTGTTTTGAACTATTATCGATCGGGTTATCTAAGAAAAGCTTGAGCTTGATTGGCCGCCCTTGGTTGCTACTCCAGTATCGCCAGATCAGCTGCACTTACACAAGGAACCAACCAGATGACTGCTTGGCACTAACAGACACCCTCAGTGTATAAGTACTGGTGATCTTCAATTTTTAGGCAACAATGGCGCCTGCCACGTCAGAATGCAGATCAATGAGGGGGAAGGGAAGGAATTGATGATGCATTAAACTGGCTCCCACAGTAGACTGTATATACCACTGCGTCTACGCCATTTCATGCGGGAAAGATGTAGAGGGCCGGTAATTTTTATGGCAGAGAGGCTTGCTGTTTGGTTTGGTTTCGAATTTAGTACTATACCATTCAAATCCACTGCAGCTTATATTCTTTGACAGATACGCGTATTTCGACCTCATCTGAAAGGTCGTCTTAAGTGTCGTGTACTAGAGGTCGAGTCTAGTACAAGACACTTAAGGCTAAATAGCCCGTCATTCGTTTTGGCAACAATGATGATTTTTCAGCTTGCCATTTCAAAGAGATAAAACTCAGTGTTAGCTGCCCCTATTGGACAGCACGCGCCCTTTAGAAAATCTGCGATGCCAATCAACTGGAGCCTGCGACGATGACGTATGGAAGTGACAGCTACCGCTGTCACTGATCGTGAGTAGCAAAAATTGAAGGAGGACTGATATTTTGATATTGACTAGCTATACTAAGTACATTGAAAACGTAAAATTAATTGATTATTCTATCTAAACCTATTATTTACAAATTGTGAACTACATGCACTAGGTAATTTGAAAGCTATCAAATATTTGCTGTGAATTAATTGAAATTTGTTTATTAGTATCCTCAACTAAGGCTAGAAAAGCTTCTATAGAGAGCCCGTGATTATCCTGAATTTGATTATTGATCATCGGTAAGACTTGTGGGATTAAATTAAAACTAGTAGAGTTTCTTCCTAAGCTTATATAAAAACCTTTCAGCCTCCAAAGTTCATCTTTATCATCCGTTTACCGGAGAGCATATACTGGGGAAAGTAAACGTAAGTTTATCATGCACACAATTGTATATTTATGACATTGAACTTATAACCCATTCATATTAGTAACAAGAAATCTAAAACTTAAGTCATGAGAAGAAACCTAAAATGTTTCCTTACAAAATTGTAAATGTATTCCTCAGGAATTTTGTAATCTCCCAATATAGAGCCCAACAGAATCTTGCTCTGGAGGTTATTCAATCGAAAGAACTCCCCCGCGATCCGGTTAACAAGTAACAACTTACAAAATTCGTTTATCGTGAGCAATGTCTAGTCGTAGCAATCTCAGACCGGAGCTAAGAACCGGCGCAACGAAAACGCGGTCGATCGCAAAACTCGGTGGTAGTGATGGTCAAAGTGAGAACCAAGAAGACGATGGTGCTTATGGTGGTATTGTGCCAGTGGTGGTCACAGGGGTGTCGTCGCCAGAGCAACAAGTGGACAAAACTCTACCGGGACGAGCGTGTAAAGTGTGCGGTGGACCAGACACTGATGACATGGTTCAGTGCGACGTATGCCACAAGTGGCATCATTTCGCTTGTGTGGGAGTTGACAAGGAGATCGAAGACAAGAGTTGGAGCTGTGCTGTTTGTGATACGGTAACCAGGGCTCTACAAATCCTTTCGTTCTCCAACAAGACTTCGAATCAAGTGGAGGATGCTGTCGAAAGCAAGTCGTCCAAGCCAATCATCCAGTCAGAGAAACAGCACACCCTGCAGCCACCGAATGGATCAACCAATAAAAAAATCGTGAAGAAAGCTCCGCAGTCAAGTTCCTTGCCTGAACGTCCTTCCAAGGGAACTTACTCTGTAGCCTCACGCGGTTCTTCTAAAAGCTCCTTGTTGAAACTGGAACTCCAAAAATTGGAGGAGGAACGGGCTCTGGAGCAGAAAGAAGCCGAAAAGCAGCGTAGTTATCTGACTCGAAAGTACGACATCCTGAAGCAGCTTACTAATCAGTCAGATGCTTCCTCAGTTGCCGAGAGCTTGAGTCGAGTGAATGCGTGGGTCGACGATGTAAATGGACGTGAACGCTGTAGATCGGTTGCTGAACCAGCACACGATAATTTCTCTCCTCGCGGATGCTCAACGCTGAATCGCTCGAACTTTGACAGAGGTTCCCAAACTGCAAGCGGGCATTCTGTATTGGCTGACCCTGTCAACTATCTAGTCAGAAATGCTAGACGTTCGATTCCCTTGCCAAAACCCGCCGATGCGTCACTACGGCCGTCTAGATTACACACAATCCCGCAAAGCTGCTACGTAGCATCTTCAGTAAGTCAGACTTCTTCTTTGCGCCATGGCATCACTCGATTAAATCTGAATAACGATGTGCCCACCCGTGCGCAACTGGCTGCGCGTCAAGCTATCTCAAAAGATCTGCCAATCTTTTCCGGAGATCCGGAAGATTGGCCAATTTTCCTATCGTCGTTCAACACTACTACATCTATGTGCGGATTTACGAACGCTGAAAATATCGTTAGATTGCAGAGGAGTTTGAAAGGTCGTGCATATGAAGCGGTGAAAAGTCAACTAATGCATCCAGAGAACGTGTCAGGCGTGATGGGTATTCTGAAGATGATGTTCGGGCAGCCCGAAGCCATTGTGCACTCGCTCGTTACCAAAATTAACGCTTTACCAGCTCTGAGGGAAGACAAATTAGAGACACTGGTAGATTTTGCGGTGAACGTTAAGAACTTCTGCGCAACGGTAGACGCGTGTGGTTTGGAGGATCATCTATATAATGTATCGCTCTTACAACAACTAGTGGCCAAGCTTCCGCCAACATTGAAGTTGGATTGGGCGTGTTATCGTTTATCTGTGCCTCGAGTCAACCTGGCGACTCTCGCAAATTTCCTTTATTCTCTCGCTGAGGCTGCCTGCACAGTTGTAATTCCTACGACTGCTAAGGACCATAAAGAAGCTCGGAGTGATACTCGGCCATTGAAAAAGGGAAATGCCTTCGTAAATGCTCACTTAGAGTCTTCGACCGAGATCACTTCACCGAAGTCCGACGTGTCAAGCCTTAATGGTGGATCGACCACGGGCGTAACTGCGTCAAAGGTACGTGTAAATACAGAGTGTCCGATATGTAAAGGAAATTGCAGAGCGATCGATAGGTGTCAACAGTTTTTCGAGCTCTCTCGTGATGCACGCTGGGCTGCCGTGCGGGAATTCGGATTTTGTCGTAGATGTCTCCGACGTCACAATGGAAACTGCAACACAAAAGAATGTGGTAAAGACGGGTGTACGTTCAAGCATCACGTATTGCTACACAACGATCAACAGAAGGTTCAACAACCCACCTCAACCACTGTACCATCAAATTCGCCTTCTGAGTCTCAGTCTGAGAATAATCGAGGCCACGGATGTAACATTCACCGTACGAAAACTTCTGCTGTGCTTTTTCGATATCTTCCTGTGGTTCTTAAATGTCGAAGCAAAACAGTCCAAACATATGCATTTTTTGATGAAGGCTCCGAACTCAGTCTACTCGATGAAGGTTTGGCGAAGGTTCTAGAGCTGGAGGGTGATGTTAGCCCATTATGCCTAAGATGGACCGGGGGCAAAGAGCGCAACGAAGAGAACTCCCGCGTTGTTAATCTCGAAATTGGAGGTTCACGTAACGAAACGAAGATGTTCAGTTTAAACAACGTGAGGACGGTCCAAGAACTGCTGTTACCTCATCAAACAGTCGATATGAAAGAATTATCGCAGCTATACCCGCATCTTCGTGGACTTCCAATAGATTCATATCAGTCAGCTCAACCACGAATCCTCATAGGGTTGAAACACGCTTACGTTGGCATGGTACTTCAAAGCAGAGAAGGAGAGATGAATCATCCAATCGCATCGAAAACTCGGTTAGGATGGACTGTGTATGGAGGATATACGGAGGATGTTCCTAACGTAGTCCAATGTGCGTTCCATGAACAACACCGGAGCGACAATATGGATGAAGCCTTACACCAAGCTATGAAAGAATATTTCTCTTTAGATAGCATGGGCGTGATGAAACCAAAGAATTTACTTCTGTCAGCTGAAGACCAGCGGGCCGAGAATCTTTTACGATCTCTTACGAAACTTAAAGACGATCGTTATGAAACTGGTCTACTTTGGCGCTACGATGATATGCACCTTCCAGATAATCGTAATATGGCTCTTCGACGCCATCGTTCCCTTGAAAACCGTATGCGAAAAGACCCAATGTTGGCAGCTACGCTAAATCAGAAAATTATGGACTATGTGGAAAAGGGCTATATTCGTCAGCTCACCGACGACGAGCTGAGCCAGACAACACCACGTATTTGGTATCTCCCAATCTTTCCGGTCACGAATCCAAATAAACCCGGAAAGATAAGAATTGTTTGGGACGCCGCTGCTTCAGCCTTTGGGAAATCACTGAACTCTGCACTTCTGAAAGGACCAGACCAGTTAAGCTCGTTATTTTCCATCCTTCTTCAGTTTCGAGAACATCGGATTGGATTAACAGGTGACATCCGTGAAATGTTCCACCAGGTGGACATACGTGAGGAAGATCAACACAGCCAACGCTTCTTTTGGACGGACGAAAATGGTGAAATTCGGACTTACGTAATGCGTGTGATGACCTTCGGAGCCTGCTGTTCTCCTAGCTGTGCTCAGTACGTTAAAAACGTCAATGCTGAGCGTCACTCACAGCAGTACCCTAAAGCAGCAGAAGCAATTACTAAAAGGCACTACGTAGACGATATGCTCGTAAGTGTCGAGAATGAGAAAGAGGCCATACAACTGGCAAATGAAGTTAAATTGGTGCATGGCAACGGCGGATTTGAGATCCGCAACTGGATCAGTAACTCCAGTCAAGTTTTGGAGGCTCTGCAAGAGGGGAATATTCCAGAGAAAAATCTGGATTTATCGTCAGAGCTAGCCACTGAAAAGGTCCTTGGAATGTGGTGGTGCATTTCAAACGACACCTTCAGTTTCAAAGTTGGTTGGAACCGCCACGACAAGGATATATTAGCAGGCCAACGTTGCCCGACTAAAAGAGAAATCCTTCGGGTACTAATGACGATCTTTGACCCCCTAGGATTGATTGCCCACTTCCTCATGTTCTTGAAGATTCTACTACAGGAAATTTGGCGTTCTGGGGTTCAATGGGATGATCCAATTCAAGATTCGTCCTTTGAAAAATGGAAGCAATGGCTTAAAGTTCTTCCGCAAGTGGAACAGACGAGTATTCCGCGTTGTTTCCGGACTCTGACGTCTCTAGATGTTGCTTATGATGCTCAATTGCATGTGTTTGTCGACGCGAGTGAAAATGGGTTCTCTGCTGCCGCATATCTTCGCTTTCATCAAGCTGACGTCGTTGAATGCACACTAGTTGCGGCTAAGACACGAGTTGCCCCGCTGAAGTTTATCTCTATCCCGAAACTTGAACTCCAAGCAGCAGTGGTCGGGTCTAGACTGGCGAAAACTATTTCTGAGTCACTGTCAGTTCCAGTCTCTAAACGGGTGTTCTGGTCAGATTCCAGAGATGTAATATGTTGGATCAACTCTGATCATAGACGATACAGCCAATTTGTGGCATTTCGAGTGAGTGAGATCCTCGAATCCTCCGAGATTAGTGATTGGCGGTGGGTCCCCACCAAGCATAACGTAGCAGACGACGCCACTAAATGGGTTGGTTGGCCAGACCTAAGTCCTGACAGCAGATGGTTCAAGGGGCCCGGCTTCTTGTGGCGTAGTGAATGTGAATGGCCACATGCTACTACCAAGGTTCCTCGAACGACTACGGAACTTCGTCCAAATCTGCTCCTACACATTATGGTTCCAGATCCAATTGTAAACGTATCAGATTTCTCAAGTTGGAAGCGACTACTTCATGTGACGGCCTTTGTATTTCGGTTTCCAGAAAACTGCCAACGCAAGCTGCAGAAATTGCCAACTGCTACTGGACACCTAGCTACCGAAGAACTGGCGAAGGCCGAAATCTACATGCTAAAATTAGCGCAGGCTGAGTCTTTTCGTGATGAAATCGCCATTCTACGCAAAACAAACGACTCTTCGAATGAATCTTGGACGCCACTACCCAAGAGAAGCCCTCTGTATCAGCTTTCTCCTTTCCTGGATAACCAAGGCATCCTTAGAATGCGGGGTAGAACACGACTTTGTCAATATGCTACCGAGGACTCGAAAAACCCCGTAGTTCTACCACGTGACCACCATCTAACCACTCTAATCATTGCACACTACCACGAAAAATACCACCACTGTAACCACGAAACCGTCATCAACGAGCTGCGCCAAAAATATAACATATCGCGACTTCGTGTTTGCTATGGAAAAATCAGAAGGCGCTGCCAGAGATGTAATAATGCAAGTGCCATTCCACGTCCACCTATAATGGCCGATCTGCCGCCGGCACGTCTAGCAGCATTTCAACGTCCTTTCACACATGTGGGTGTTGATTATTTTGGTCCAATTAATGTATTAGTTGGACGCAGGATCGAAAAACGCTGGGGAATGCTAGCTACGTGTTTAACTGTCCGAGCGGTTCACATCGAAACCGTCCACACTCTCAATACAGCCTCGTGTATCATGGCCTTAAAAAACTTCATCGCTCGCCGTGGCATACCAAGAGTTATATATAGCGACCGTGGCACAAACTTCGTTGGAGCGAGTCGTGAGCTACGCGAAGTAGAGGCAGCTTTAAACGAAGCGGAGATCATGAAAGAGTTTGTTAGCACTGAGACGAAATGGGTGTTTAACCCGCCTGCGGCCCCGCATATGGGGGGAAGTTGGGAGAGGTTGATTCGTACGGTAAAAAATAATCTGATGTCGATCAGCCCGTCCAGAACCCTACGAGAAGAAGAACTCAAGAACTTCTTAATCGAGGTCGAGAACACTCTCAATTCTCGCCCGCTTACTCACGTACCAATCGATAGCGATTCCGAACCAGCTCTCACTCCGAACCACTTCCTGCTGGGCTCCTCAAATGGTACGAAACCTCTAACTCTTATCGACGACAGTGGAATAGTTCTGAAGCAAGCATATACCACATCACAGATCCTAGCAAACCAGTTTTGGAGGCGATGGGTAACGGAATATTTACCAGAGATTACCAGAAGAACCAAATGGTTCACCTATACAAAGCCAATAGCCATCGATGATGTTGTGGTTGTCGTTGATCCTCAACTACCAAGGAATTGCTGGCCGAAAGGGAAGATCATCGGAGTGAAGACAGGAAAGGACGGCCAAATTCGCTCCGCAACAGTGCGAACAGCATGCGGTGTGTACGAGCGTCCGGCAACCAAACTGGCAGTCCTGGATGTTAGGCGCGATACAAAGTAAGCCAACGACGACGTCGGCGTACCTGGGGGGAGTGTTAGCTGCCCCTATTGGACAGCACGCGCCCTTTAGAAAATCTGCGATGCCAATCAACTGGAGCCTGCGACGATGACGTATGGAAGTGACAGCTACCGCTGTCACTGATCGTGAGTAGCAAAAATTGAAGGAGGACTGATATTTTGATATTGACTAGCTATACTAAGTACATTGAAAACGTAAAATTAATTGATTATTCTATCTAAACCTATTATTTACAAATTGTGAACTACATGCACTAGGTAATTTGAAAGCTATCAAATATTTGCTGTGAATTAATTGAAATTTGTTTATTAGTATCCTCAACTAAGGCTAGAAAAGCTTCTATAGAGAGCCCGTGATTATCCTGAATTTGATTATTGATCATCGGTAAGACTTGTGGGATTAAATTAAAACTAGTAG
The DNA here is from genome assembly GCF_002204515.2 of Aedes aegypti. NCBI lineage: Eukaryota > Metazoa > Arthropoda > Insecta > Diptera > Culicidae > Aedes > Aedes aegypti. The sequence continues at coordinate 255,325,938 of NC_035109.1, read as the reverse complement.
AGTTTCTTCCTAAGCTTATATAAAAACCTTTCAGCCTCCAAAGTTCATCTTTATCATCCGTTTACCGGAGAGCATATACTGGGGAAAGTAAACGTAAGTTTATCATGCACACAATTGTATATTTATGACATTGAACTTATAACCCATTCATATTAGTAACAAGAAATCTAAAACTTAAGTCATGAGAAGAAACCTAAAATGTTTCCTTACAAAATTGTAAATGTATTCCTCAGGAATTTTGTAATCTCCCAATATAGAGCCCAACAGAATCTTGCTCTGGAGGTTATTCAATCGAAAGAACTCCCCCGCGATCCGGTTAACAAGTAACACTCAGTCTTGATAGTTTATATTGACTTGAAAAAGTATCACTGTACGCGCTAACATGCATAAAGTATGCTGATACTTTGCCAGCTGTTTTAGTGCAAAACCAACTGATTTTCTTTGATTCGAAATCGTGAGATGAATTAACAACAATCATCAACGACACGTACAAATTTTAATGACAGCCTACTTCGCCTTAAGACAACCTTACAGTTGATGTCGAAATACGCGTATCTGCAACAGAATACAAACTCTAGCCTCTACAACTATTTACGTCTCATTATGCAGGTGTCTAAATGGTCAACATGATATGGCCGAAGACTCGCGATCCGAGAGTTACAATTTCGATTCTCATTGAAAAATTTTGTCATCACTTCAATTATTGCGCTGAATTTTAAACAGCACATGTGACGGAGCGCATGGGACCTCATTGAGACACATCTCAAGAAAAAAGAGGCGCACCGAAAAAGGTTTCACAATGTACATCGCACCCGTGTGTTTGCAAGCAATGAGGCCTCCTGAACCTAAGTCTACAGCACGTGCACAGTAACTCTAATTCCACTAAACAGCTCGAAGATTTATAATCGTCATTTTCGTGCATAGTTGATAGTAGCCATAGTAACCAACGCTCCATAAGAAATCAATGTAGGTAGCGAATTCAGGAGCTGAAATTCAAAATGGTGTAGGTGATGCAGTATGCTCCACTAAATTTTCAATACTAAAACGAAGGTTTTGGAGCAGTTCTTATAGTTTTGCTGCTAAACATGGATTTAAAGCTTTTTTTCAACATATTGAAAGTAGATACTCAAAAGTATTTTGATTGAAGTACACAAAAATCCTTAGACCTTAATTTTCAATACGTTGCATTTTATCTTGTCCCATCCGTTTCAACTTGTCCCGGAGTACCTTAACTTAATACCTTAATAACTTACAGTTTATCTAAATGAAAGACTATCTATTGTTTGAAGCTGGGGATGCGAAGACTATCTATTGTTTGAAGCTGAGGCATGCGAACTGAAAACCAACAAGCAGCCAGGCTGATGTCAAACTTAAATTTTCGTGGAAATGATTTAGAAGTACCACAGCAGTATCTTAATGGGATTTTCGGATAACAGAGGCGCTTTAGTTTTTAAACATGTTTGTTTCATTTTTTTTTATTTTGACCCAGCTTTCTCAGTGGTACTGATTATATTTACAGCGGTTTATTTGCTTAATGAGATCTACTCAAAATGTTGTAATAATAATAACATTTCATTGCTGCGTTTTGAATTTCACGACATTCAGCGTCTACCGTGACTATCTTTGAAAAAAAAAAAACATGTAGGCGTTTTGTACGCTTTGGAAAAGATAGCTTTCGCGTTAGCCGAACTTTATTTGTTGGTAATCTGACTGAGAGTATGTGAATAACACATACTAGCCGGAATATGATGCTAGAGCGCCATCCTTCAGGAATTCATAAATACAGTGTATAATATGGATAACGGTACAATATCAAAACAAGTTAAACATAATTAAATCATTTGTATACAACGTATGACTTTCCGGTTTGTTTTGCGATATTCACGCATCTTTTTAAAGCCTCTGGGCGTATGAGTATCTCAGGAACATTGATGTTGGGCTCATCACCTGTAAGAATGGTAGAACGTAGAGATATGTTTTCAAATGGGATCTTTCATGTCGAACCGATCTTTCTATCTCGTTTAGCTTTTTTATTTCTCTTATCAATAATTACATCAAGTCGTTTTTGTTTTTTCGGTCTGAAAGAGGAAATAATTTTTGTGTTTTATATACTCATCATACACAATTCGGAATATAAATTTCTTTCTCTCTTTTTCTATTGACGCCAATAGCTTGCTTTTTATGATTCTCTTTTTTTGTGGTGGTAATATGTACAGTGCAAGAATAAAAAAACAACAGCTTACTGACTTATATTCTATTAGATATATAAACCACTTTTCGTTCTTATCTTTGATTTAAGAGAATTAAATTAGCAGTATTTTTTATTATTTATTTTGACTAGACTATGCTTACAAAGTTGGTTTTCGTTTTGTTTTGTGTTTCTGAAGGTCTTGCTAATTATAGACTTCTGAAGTTTGTGCCTAATTTGGATTTACGACCTCTCTACTAGCAGCTTCATTTTTTACCACAAAAAAAAAAATCATTTCGCAATAACTTTTTCGTCGCTCAATATTTTTTCACAATTTCTCAAAAAACTTCTCTAGTTTGGGATTCCGTATCGATATTCATAAATGGTGATCTGTTTTTGAAGATATTTCGATGTTCCTTGGGGAACTGAAAATCTCCATATAAAATGTCTTTGGCGGCCATTTTGTTTTTGGTATTTTTATCAAAAAGTAAAATGTGGACTATACAAAATCAGGTAATAAGAAGCTAGTCTAAAAAACATACAAATCGGTAAAGTATTCTTCGAGATATGTGAAAAATACAACGAGAAGGTTCTTGAGGAATACATTTTGGTTTAGTGTCCATAAATACGTCTGTTGCAAAATGATAGCATATATAAATCACAACTGTTGTACAAAGTACAACAGCCCGAAGGTTAAGTCCCATTTAAGACCACTTTTTGAGAAGGGTTTACCTCATTATGATACGTTTAATGCAATAGTTTAGCAGAATAACCGGGAGGTATCGAAAGTAGTAATTTTGTTTCAAAAAAGGATCCCTCTTTTTTGGCTTTTTCGGTCTTTACTTATTGAAAGCGGAATTACCCTTTTACCTCCAACGTTTCGGCTAGTGGTTGGAGCCTTCCTCATGGAGGTTATATGTATTATTTCAAATTTGTTAATATCCCTAGCTCCATCCAGCTGAAAAAATTGGCTCCTTGAGAATTGGTTTAGAGGAGTTGTCCATTGTGCACTAAAAATTTACGAATATTGTTTTGGTTCACCGATACCTAAAATGCACTTTTAAAAAATCATATTTTATCATTTCCAACTAAGGAGTTGCTCCCTTGTAGAACCAATAAGGAATCCAAACATCAAGCACCACTGCAGAAGGCTATCTGGCGTAAAACTCGTCTAGCCTAGAACGCGTTGGGGCATCAACCATTCCCAGCTATCAGTAGCTTCGACTAGGTGGCCTCGCAGAATCAGGGCACTGGGCGTCATTGAGAGGCCGGCGTCTCGAAGGTCTCCGAATCGGGACTCCCATAGCCACTGGAGCCATCGTCTCGGTGAGGACCAAGATTGCTAGGGTGGTGCTGCTGCTGGGTAGGATTCTGCAGATGGCTGCCACCAGCTGATTGCTGCTGCGGTGATTGTTGGGGAGGATGAGGGTGATGCTGCGTCTGCTGATTCGAAGGAACCGGCGGATGTTGCTGCTGTTGAGGGAGTCCTTGCTGCTGCTGCTGTTGTGTTAGACCGAGTTTGTCTGCTACGTATGGAGATCGATTAACGGCTGGCGGCATACGTCCACTGCCGACATTACCGATGAGATTTTCTCCGGCTGGCTGCAAGAAAGAACAGAAAATCGAGAAGGGAGCTTTAGATTAATTAATTGTGAAAAATGTCCCCTGTGGACAAGGGCGTGAAAGACGAGCAAAGCACAGGCACGGTTCTCTCCAGACAGTTATTATTACAAAAAAAATCTCCATCAAGTCCGTGCTCACCAGTCGATTGCTAGAGCTTAACGGCATATCTCGGTAAAGTTTGAAAATTACACCTTTTTGATGATATGAGAATGGTATTCTATAAAAAAAAAACAATGACATTTACTCGGCAACCAGAAATTCAAGTTAAAAACGAACCCCGATGGTTTGCATGATGTATCGTTCAAATGAGCGGGGTGCACGGAATGTGATTATTTACAAAGCAATATTTACATTCATAATTTCACAATTCTGACAACACACTACGAAAGAATAAGGCGACCAGACGTCCCGCGTTTCGCGGGACAACGCAATTTTCAACATTATATTACTGCGTCAAGTCTAATTGTTTGACTAAACTGAAAAGTTAGATCATGATTTAGACCTAAAATGTTTGTAGAATACACATCCAATACGAATAATGTTTAATTGGGAACAAGATCTGACAGGGTGTCCCGCGTTTCGCGGGACATATATGGTCGCTTTACGAAAGAACTAATATAACGCCTGACGTAATATATGTAAAATATGAAATTACGTAAGTTTCATAGTATTTGCACTTGAAATGCCCCATTTTTATGAAATTATACCTAGCGTGACTGGATATTTTTGGGATCCGTTCAATATTAAGTTCAATGTCACGAATAATTACGTAACATATACTTGCTTTAATATGTCGGGCACATATGACGTGAATTCACATGATTTGTCTATAAGTGAAGAACATCTTAAAATTTTTAAATCATGGTTGATGGCAGCACAAATGACCAGTCCTCGTTGATTTTTTACGGTTCCGGTGCTACAAAAAACAGTTCAATTATATGGTGACATTCGATCCATAATGCCTCATAGCACTTGGGTTTTTAAACATGAGTTAATTATGGAAAACACCTGTCTGTTCCCCATGTCAGGGGCAGTTGATCATCGTCCGAGTGCCAGAGAAGAACTCTAAGCTAAACTGCGCACTATGGTCCTCCGAACATTTAGGGGTAATGGTCCTCCGGAAATCTAGGGGTTTGGTGTCAACCGTTAAAAACACATCGGCACAGGAACGTCTATGAGAGAATACGGACCAGAACAATCGGCAAAGATCACAGCAACGGAAATGGACTAGCGATTGGAAACTCGATACGTGGAACTGCAAATCTCCCAACTTCATCGGAAGTACTCGCATACTCTCCGATGTACTGTACCCGGGTTTGGCATCGCAGCGCTGCAGGAGGTGTGCTGGACAGCAGCAATGGAATCAATGGCCGATTCTTCAACTTCAGCATAATCAACGTGCATACACTCTTAAAAATAATGAAAATTACTCTGGACGTAATTCTGGTTATGACTGAATGACACATGATGTAAGTGATGGAACGACACAAAAACGTGCCCTTGAAGATGTATTGAACAAAAAATGTAATTTTAAATGTTAAAGGACACGAAAACGATGGAACTGTGATCGACATTTGCCGAATCAGACACTAACGTATTTGAAACTCGACACAAATTTAGGTCATTCGGCTCGCTTCTTTTATGTGCATCCCAAAAGACGTAAATCACATTATTTTTTGGTACTGTGTAGCCCACACTCCGGAAGCACTGATGATGACAAGGACGCATTTTACACGCAGCTCGAACGCGAGCACGACTGCTGCCCAAGATACTATGTCAAGACCATCATAGGAGATTTAAACGCTCAGGTTGGCCAGAAGGAGGAGTTCAGACCGACGATTGGAAAGTTCAGCGCCCACCGGCTGACGAACGAGAACGGCCTACGAATGATTGATATTGCCACCAAGAACTTTCAGCACAGCCTCCCGTATCGGTACACCTGAAGATCACTTCAGCAGGCAGAATTGCAAATCGACCACATTTTGATTGATGGACGGCACTTCTCCAACATAACCTACGTCAGAACCTATCGTGGCGCTAACATTGACTCCGATCACTATCTTGTGACCGACGCCTGCCTCGATACAATATCTAGCGTGACTGAAACAACCAGATGTCACCAAAGCATACGCGCAACATCTAGAGGCAGCGTTGCCGTATGAGGGCGAGCTCCATAGGGCCCCTCTTGGGGACTACTGGAGGACAGTCGAAGCAGCCATTAACTACGATACCGAAAGCATTGTCGGATGTATTGATTGTTCAAGCACAATCGAGTGCCAAAAGGTTTTGGAGGAGAAAATGCAGTGCGGGCTGCAATGCTGCAGTACGGTACGCGGCAAAACGTGGCACGATACAGACTGAAGCGGAAACAGAAAACTCGCCAATTCCGGGATGAAAAGCACCACATTGAAGAGGAGGAATGCCATGAAATGGAGTTGTTGTATCGTTCTCAAAAACGCGGAAGTTCTGTCAGAAGCTCAACGCATTTCGCAGATTCTTCGTGTCGCGAGCTGAAATGTGCAGGGAGAAGGATGGGAGCATCTTGACGGACGGACGCGAGGTGATCGAAAGGTGGAAGTAGCACTACAATGAACACCTGAATGGCGCAGAGACTACAGGCACAGAAGGTCAGGACAGCGAAGGCGATGGCTTCGTCAGAACAGCGAACAGTGGAAACAAACCAGCTCCCACGATGGGGGAAGTCAAGGATGCCATTCAACAGCTGAAGAAAAACAAGGCCGCCGGCAAGGATGGTATAGGAGCCGAACTCATCAAGATGGGCCCGGAGAGGTTGGCCACTTGCCTGGATCGGCTGACAGTCATAATCTGAGAAAGGGAACAGCAAGGCGTTATATGCCCTATCTACAAAAAGGGCGACAAACTGTAATATGAAAACTGTCGTGTAATCACTTTCTTAAACACTGCCTACAAAGTGCTATCCCAGATTATCTTCCGTCGTCCATCACCTGTAGCAAATGAGTTCGAGGGAAGTTATCTAGCAGGTTTTATCGACGGCCGCTCTACAACGGACCAGATCTTTTTCGTGCGGCAAATCCTCCACAAATGCCGTGAGTACCAGATCCCTACGCACCACCTGTTCACGATTTCAAGGCGGCATACGACATTATTGACCGTGTATAGCTATGGAAGATCATGGACGAGAACAGCTTTCCCGTAAAGCTCTCTAGATTGATTATAGTAATAGTTTGTTCGAGTCTTGCCGAGGACTACGAAAGGGAGATGGACTTTCGTGCCTGTTGTTCAATATCGCGCTTAAAGGTGTCATTCGGATAGCTGAACTTAACGTCGAGGAATGATTTTCACGAAATCTGGCAATTTGTTTGCTTATTATTAATATTGGATATTATTGGGAGACAATTTGGAACGGTGGGAGTTTTGTTCACCCGCCTGCAACGCGAAGCAACAAGAGTCGGATTGCTGGTGAATGCATCGAAAACAAAGTACATGCTGGTAGGCGGAACTGAACGCGACAGGACCCGCCTAGGAAGCAGTGTCACAATAGACGGGGATACCTTCAAGGTTGTGGACGAGTTCGTCTACCACGGATCTTTGCTGAAATACGAAGGCGCATCATCTGTGGAAGTCACGCCTACTATGGGCTCCAGAAGAAACTGCGGTCAAGAAAGATTCATCCCCGCACCGAATGGACGAAGCAAAAAACGCTCATAAGGCCGGTATTCCTCTACGGGCATGAGACGTGGATTATGCTCGAGGAGGACTTGCAAACTCTTGGGATTTTCGAACGCCGAGTGCTAAGAACGATCTTCGGCGGCGTGCAGGAGAACGGTGTGTGGCGACGAAGAGTGATCCACGATCTCGCTCAACTCTACGGCAAACCCAGTTTACTGAAGGTGGCGGAAGCTGGAAAAATACTGTGGGTAGGGCATGTTGCAAGAATGCCGGACAACAGCCCTGTAGATGGTGTTCGTTTCGAATCCGGTCGGAACAAGAAGGCGTGTTTGTTTGGAGAAGAACCCTTCAACAGTTCATCAAAAATTTCCTGATGAAAACCTGTTTTTCCATGGTATAATTACTTGCAATGTCGAACTAAATTCATGAAAAATAAGAAATGTTGCGAAGGAAGAAAGTGCTGGCTCGAAAATCTATATTGGACAGTTATAGTTTTATGGACAGTGCATTTAAGCTATTGAAATCGACTGGAGATCACAGATTTGAGATAACATTTTTTTTTCTGATAATAACAGTCTGGGGAGCACCGTGACAGGGTTCACAGGGAAAAGGTTGGACAGTGGCGGGATTTTTCTGGCATGAGTGTGAGTGAGCAGCAAACGGAGCAGTACCAGCAAAAAAAAAGTTAAATATCTCTTTTTCGCAAAAAATTAATTAACTTTAGCTAATTAAACATCGCAGAGTAGGAAAGTTTTTGTTTTTTAATTTTCAACTCCTTTCGCTCTCGTTGCAGCATGATGTCAGCCCGAGAGCCTTTCTTTTGGCGAGTGCTTCCTTTTTTCTCTCTATGATCTTTGAGTGCACCCCACTTGGTTTCATCTTCGGACAACGATGGTCTGTTAGTTGTGCTTATATACTGCCTTTTCTCCATGGCATGATAGGAAGCTGCATTGTGCGATTTGTTGCAGATTTCGTCCGTCCGTCCGAGATGAAAAATGAAAATTAGTTCGCCCAATTATATCAAAACCCTCCAAAAATTTGACGAAGCTCGATGGTGCTGTGACCAGTAAATGAAAAAGAGGGAAATCATATGCACGCAAAAAATCTTGCGATCGTGTTTTATTATTTCGCTCATTTGCCTTCGTACGCGTCGCTCTTTTTCTCTCCTAATTATAATTTTTTAATTATCTGGAAAAGATTAAAGATGCGGAGGCAAAGTTATTATCCTTTTTATAATTAATTTTCTTTTGTTCCAGGCTTTATGTTTTCCTTGACTTGCACACTGACAGTGTAGCCTCGCGGAAGTCAGTCAGTTGACGGACTGACAGTGCGTTGTTTTCCCAAGTAGACGGAAAAAGGTCCAATTAATTTCAACCGTGCGCGGTATTCCTATGTTGGTCATTTATCATCCACGCATATTTGTTGTGTGCAGGTTTTGTGAGCAAGATTTTATCATACCGTAAACTAAGTTAAACAGACTTTGTAATTTAAGCTCAAAACCCGTATAAATGAATATTTTATCCAGAACAGATTCAAACCCGTGAAGGTTGAAACAATAACTTTTTCGATACTCTGTTTTAATCAATAACTTAATTTTGTTCAATTAGTCAATTACTTATAGGCAACAGTTCTGTTCAAAGAATTATTTAATTTTCTCTCTGATCTAATGATCCCCAATAGAACCATTCACGATCTTCTATGATCCTGGAGTAATTACCATTGACAGTTTGATTAATAACAACTCGCGACTCGACCGCTTATAGCCTGTTGGATCGTTTCATCTTGCTTCAACCACCGATGGAGTGGAACGTATCAACAAAGAATTTGTAATTAAATTTTTGGGTCAAGTAATTTCCCGTTTAAATTTTTATTGTCACTTGGAGTGAGAAGAGCGACTGCGAAAGCATCCCTGAAAACAACGGAAAAGGCCAGTAGCCACTCGCCAGTAGCAGTAAATCATTTCCAGCTTGTGGTTTCTTGAATGGTCCCTCTTTCTTTTATACTTTTTCACACATTTTTGGAGGTCCACGATGAAGTTTGACACAAGAAACATTGAAATAAATTGAATAGCTTTGGAGTCAGTCACCCTCCCGCTTCCCATTAAAATGGTTCCTTCGGCCGGCCTTTTATCCATGATGGGCCATCAGCAGAACTCTTGCGTTCGGGCTTCGCACGTTTCGCTCGAATTAATACTCAGACCATGCTGGCCGGAGAATTTTGGTGTGGGTTGTAGAGAACTGAGCTTTCTAACAAGTGAAAATTCAACAACTTTTCCACACGTATAATAAAGTGAATGATTTCATGAACCCATTTTCCCAGTGTCGGCGTTTGATGGTCGTCGGCGCCATGCTTCCCGTGGATTTGCCTTTATGCGTTTTACGAAGCAATGGAGAAGTTATTTTTTCACTTGGCGAACATTTGAACAGTTTGTTTGTATTCAAACGTAATTTCAAGTAACATTGGTCTTTTTTCGATCAGTTTTATATCCATATGTAATGAAACAACAAAAGCTGTTGGGAACCAGAATTGGTTGGCAAAAACTGTGAGAACGTTATTATTTATTTAGTTGGTGTTATATCAATTAATTTGATAAAACCTCGTTAACGATGTTACGCCAATTTGCTCAGTCCATGGCTGTGTCCCTTCAGCTTCGATTTTGGCCCACTTTCTCCAGATCTTATTGCACCTGATCAAGCCACCTCGCTCGCTGTGCTTCCCGCCTTCTTGTGCCAACCGGATTCGACACAAACACCATCTTTGCAAGAATTGTTGTCCGGTATTCTTGCAACATGCCCTGCCCAGCGCACTCTTCTAGCTTTCGCAACAAAGATCATCCTAAGCACCCTTCGTTCGAACACTCCAAGTGCTTGCAGGTCCTCTTCCAGCATGGTCCATGCTTTATGTCCATAGAGGACCAACGGTCTTATTAGCGTTTTGTACATGGTACATTTGGTGCGGGGGTAAATCTATCTCGATCGCTGCTTCTTCTGGAGCTCCGTATTTCACGACTAACGTTGTTATCAGCCGTTAAAAAGGATTCGAGGTAGACGAACTCATCAACCACCTCAAAAGCATGTAACTTCGTTTTTGACACATTTACCACCAGGCCGACTTTTGTCGCTTCACGTGTCAGACGGGTGTACAGATCTGCCACCGTTCCAAATGTTCTGCCGACAAGATCCATATCATCCGCTAAGCAAACAAATTGACTAGATCTTGTAAAAATCACCTTCTAGCGCAATGTTGAACAGTAGGCACGAAAGTCCATCACTTTGTCGAAGTCCCCGGTGGGATTCGAACGAACTGGAATGTTCGCCCGAAATCTTCACGCTTTTCTGCACACCGTCCATCGTTACTCTTATTAGTCTTGTGAGCTTCCCGGGAAAGCTGTACTCGTCCATGATTCTCCATAGCTCTTCGCGGTCGATGGTATCATATGCCGCTTTAAAATCAATGACGTTGGGACTTGGTATTAACGGCATTTCTGGAGGATTTGCCGTACAGTAAAGATTCGGCTCGTCGTTGTGCGGCCGTTGATGAAACCAGCTTGATAATTTCCAACAAACTCATTTGCTATTGGTGATAGACGACGGAAGATAATCTGGGATAGCACTTTGTAGGCGGCATTCAGGATAGTGATCGTGAGTGTGAGAACTTAATTTTTGTAAATTGAGAAAATTCACGTCAAAAATACACTTTAAAAACTCGAAATTTGCCTGTAACTCACAAGATTTTAAAGTTAACGGCGTGCTGCCTTCAGCAAAGTTGTAGGTTTTAGCTAGATCTACAACTTTTTCATATGGAACTTTATGGAGAAATGTGAAAGCACCTTCTACTCGTCGAGTCATTGCTTCCATTATCTTCCTCGCCTGTTTATCTCCTTCAGCTTGATTGAATGCTTCGATCAAACCATCTATCAGTTCTCTGTTTGCTGATTCACCGTGCAGATGGAGATTCAACTGTTCTATGACAGTATCACCTATCACCACAGACAAACAGACGTAACACTTAGAACAAATTTCATTAAAATCCATCGCGCAGCGTACTGGTTGCTCATCTGGTGAGCAGGTTGAACGAAACACAATTTTGTGCATGGCTGATGGCGGTAGTATGAAACGTCAAATACGAAGAAAAACGATGCACGCGCCTCTAGGAGTGAGTTTTGAAACATAGCAAATTTTAATTGTTCGTTAAATGTGTTGTCGATGAAAGTTTCTTTAGTGTTACGTCTGTTTGTCTGTGGTACCACTGTCGGAACTCTTCCCGAAGATACACCTAGCCCGTCGTCCCCTCCCTCACGTATTATCAGCGAAGTAAGGAGGCGAACGTGTTCAATTCCGATGATAATTCCCGGACTATAGTATCTGTATAACTACGAACTGGTAAACCTTTCAAGTGATTTTAGGAACGAAAATAAGACCTCCATCACAGACAAACAGACGTAACACTTAGAACAAACCGCGATCAAAATCATAGTCACGAAGACATGTGCGCCCAATGCTAGAATCGGTGTATTTGGCCGATGGACCATCAGATGGCGGTAGTGTGTAAACGTCAAACGCGAACATAAATGATGCGAGCGCTGCGGGTGGTGGATTGGCCACGTACCATATATTTGAATTGGCCGTTTAAAAGGTGGTCAATGGACATTGGTGAGAGTGTGACGTCTGTTTGTCTGTGCCTCCATCCATGTTCAATCCCGCGGTATTTCAGACGCTTTTCTGCCCCTCCTCTGTGTCATACAGTAGAATCCTACAATCAAAATAGCTTTCTAGATGCTAACACAACTGCATCGGTACCTTGAGGTGGTTAAGTGCGTAGGCTATCGCTTCCCACCTTGCGCTATTGAAGCATTCCTCACATCCAGAGTGACAACCGCGCAGTAACGAATTCCGATTACTTTATGCTCGAGTGCCACCTCAGTTGTATGAACAATCGACTGGATAGCGTCAAGAGTAGATTTACCATTCCTGATTCCAAACTGATTTTTGGACAGGCCGTCCGTACCTTCCGTATACGGTACCAGCCTGATGAGGACCAACCTCTCCAACAACTTGCATGTCGTATCTAGTAGACAGATCTGTAGACCGACGGGTCATATAGTGGTTTCCCCGTCTTTGGTAATAGCACCAATTTCTGTTGTTTTCATATATCCGGGAAGATTTCTTGATCTATGCAGCGTTGCATCGCGGTTCTGAACATGTCCGGATCCGCATTGACTGCCGTTTTAAGAGCAACCAGAGTTGCTTGCTGTCACTATCAACGCTTAAAATTTGCTGATTTGTACAGGCCGACTGCGATACAATTCGGATCAATCTATATCACATCAACATCATGCTGTCTACTCCATCAACAGTGCATTGATGGTGATAAACTACGGATATCACTGATGGGTTAAGTTTAGCCCTAAATTAAGCAAATACAATGGCAATTTATCAGTACAATATTGTGCTGCACCTATCTTGAAACCAAGGCGTATTCAGCTCTTCCTGGCTACAGAGTACAATGAACCAGCCTTGATTGAAACTATGTGTTGGTCACTGAAAACATACATAGCATGGATAATTGCCACGTGGTCACTCATTCCGCACTGATTATGATCTACAGTGCGTTGTCGCATCACCGCTGTTAGTTGTCAAACCAAAATGATATTGATAGCTGGCAAGTGATATTGATAGTTTTAGAGCATCAGCCATCAGATGATTTGATTGATATTCAGCCCTGGGCAACCTACGGGATACCATCGGGTCCCGCTAGCTCTTCGTTCGTCATCCTCACTACTTCTTTAATTTCATTTATTTTGTTAACATCAGATTAAAAAGAGTAACACTGAATCAACAGTTTAAACAGATTACACTGAATCAACAATTTCACGCCACAATACTCGGTCTGTGGCCGCATTTCTCCATCCTCGGTTCTGCCACACGCTCGCCAAATCACTGTGTTTTTGATCTTTTCCTCCAAAACCTGGTTACATTCCTTGTCGAATCAATCGTTCCGTCAACACCGTCTCACGTATCCGACGTTGCTCCAAGCTGCATCGTTGATGACTGCTTTTACTGTATCTTAGCAGTCTTCGAGAGGCGCTACAGCTCACCCTCTTCTGGTACTGCAGTCGCGAGGTTCTGCGCGAACGCAGTTGCGACATCCGGTTGCTTAAGCCGCTCTAGGTCATAGTACGTTGTGATTCTGTCTGCTGTGGTGATCTCCAGGTGTATCGATACGGAAAGCTGTGCTGGAAGGCGGGAAAAGGCCACGGAGCCATAGAGAGTTCTAATTGGACGTGTAATCCCAGAGATATGGACAAAACACTTTTGTTTGTTTTTTAGGCATGACACTACTACGGTAATACGAAAAAGTGATGAGATGGACTGTAGTGCCTATAGTTGTAGTATTGCGCAAGAAATTGTTATACAGAGAGCCGTAGTTATATTTATTAAGTCTGAGACCATTTACGTAATATTAAAAGTGATAAGACCATTTACGTACAATAAATGTATCATCGTACCTGCCATACGATATACGAATGTGAAAATGATATCTTTGGCCAAGAAAGCTCTCAGTTAATAACTGTCGAAGTGCTCATTGAACATTACGCTGAGAAGCAGGCTCTTTCCCAGTGAGGACGTAATACCAAGAAAAAGAAGAAAAGTAATGAAAGTTGGGCCTCCTATTTGAATCAATTAACATTTTTTTAACTTGTTAAAATCGGTGCACCTTTCGTATTTTTCGGAAGAGCAACTCTAGTGTTAACTTTTTTAACTATATTGTTTTCGTCGTCCTTTTTTCCTTGGTGCCTGCTTCGTGAACCCCCGTGGCTCCATTTCTTTTTATTAGATATATATTATTTTAGAGATAAACTGATTTAATTTTACGCTTCATATGTTTACAATCCTTGAGAGTAATAATCAATATCAAATAATCTGATTTCGATGAATGAACAGCCAAGTCAATTTATTTTTTCTCCATGCCTTTGCTCTGGTGTCCTGGTCCGAGCGGGAGTGTTTTTTTTTGTGTGTGCCACCGTTCAGGATCGGGAATGTGTCTACAGCAAGTGCTACCCCACACGTTGCCCAAGTCGCACTTTTGCTCTCCAATTGTGTGTACGAAATTGAAACGGTAGTCGGTGTTCTACACAAACGACATTTTTCTGGTTTCCCCACTTAAGCTTCATCCTTCATGTATGTTGGTATTGGAGAGGGTGTGCGTGGGAGGTACTACTGAATGAAGTAGATAAATGCGTTGAGGTAGGTTCGACGCGCAACGGCAGTGTTTTTGTTGCCTTCTTTGTTAAGCGTCTGAAGGAGACCCACAGTGGTTTTCAACCGGAGGAAATCCCTCGTATGGGGGAAATTGGTCGTCCCAGAGGGAGAAAATCTCAAGAGTTGCGTGGAATAAAAGAAGGTTGACAACCACTGCCCTATTCAAATAATGGATCACTGGTGAAGAAAGCGAAAGAAATTGCCGACCGGTAATGTATAACGGTCGGCTTGTTTCTTGTTATATGCTTTTAGGCCGAGTGTGTGCCCAAGTGAAAACGAGATGGCGAATGCGATCACTGATGGGAAGTGATGGAATTCATTTACAACTTTTAGGTGGGAAAAGTTTAAATTAGATTTGAAGTTTTCGCCGCCGAATGGACTTAAATTCGTGCGGTGGCTCCATGAAGAGGTTTACAGTTGATTTGGCTGTAGGAAAATATATCCATCTTGGGAAGTCGGGGTATGAGATTTGCTAGAGTGGAGATGCAGAGGTATTCTCAGTCTCTAGAAGCAATAATCATAAGTAAGTGATAAATCCCATTCCGTATTTTGGATCGATTTGGATTATTTGGATCGCGGTGCAATTCTATTAAATTCCGATCAATCACGGAGTAGCAACCATCGACATGTACGGTCAGTACAATACTAAAATATATGCTGGCTATTATTATTTGATCTCTAGTGGAATTATATGGTATAGTACTAAATCTCAGGAATATTCTGAAATCCCAAGAAGTATTTCTCTGGAAATTCTTCGCGGGATTGGCAATTCCTCTAAAATATTTTTGTTGGTGCGCTGTGTCATTGTTACATTACTATTGTTTGAATGAATTGCATTTGAAATCACTCACTTTCTTCATTTTACATTGATCTCTATTAGCCAATACAAAACAATAAAAAAAAACGTATACTATTTCCGGTGGTTTATGAGCTGTCCTTAAGGTGAAGATGAATCGAAGCCAAACCTCAAATTTTCAAGAGCACAAATCTGTAGAATCGAACACCCGTTTGAGCTGAAAACTTAATCGATTAATCACCACCAGTCACTCCAATCGATTAAGTTTTAGGCTAAAACGGATGTTTGGTTCTTCAGATTTGTGCTTTTAAAAATTTGAGGTTTGGCATCGATTTATCTTCACCTTAACAACCAATCTTTCTAGTCTCGTAACGAATCATCACTGTCTGTCAGTGCACAAAAAAGCGAAACCATCAGGATAATGACTTTTACTGTGCGGATTTGCTTGTCTCCCGAACGCTGAGTTGACGGTTTGGTGGTATGGCTCTTTTTCCTCCTTGATCACCATCAAACGATTGTAGGCACGGAGTTGGGTTGATTTTTTTTCTCATCTTCCCGCACCAGTTTATTACAGAATTTTAATTAAATTCATTAAACATATTTTCAATTCAACCAAACGTTTGTTGTATGGTTTAATTTTTTCGTAATTAAAATAATTCTGTGGGTGGTGTGTTGTGGTAAAGTTACGTCAACGGTCGGAAACAATACAATTTGAGTGGTTCTGAGCTGCACGGTTGGGGTTGCACTTTGTCGTCGGTTTTACCACTAATGAAAATTGTGTGATAATTTTACGTAATGGCTGAGGCCATGGGGGAGTAGCAACTAAATTTGAATGGGAGACAACATCTTCATTGGTTGTGACGATATAAACTTCTTATCCAGATGCTGTTCGATATTTATTTCCACAAAACCGAAATAACAGATACAGTAAGGACCCGATTTTGTCAGCCCCTCGATGAATTTTAGGCTGACAAAATGGGGTACCTGAAAAAATCGGGACATCTTACTATTGTTTCTGTTTGACGTGTTGTTGACTTTTGATGTGTAAATATTGGTTTACTGACCGCATTACTAACAAAGTAGCCTTTAAAGAGAAAATGGATTAAACACAAATTAAGTAGGGAGTAAAGCTTACCATTTTTTGAAAATAAAATAGACAAGTTAAAAGTGTTTGAGATGGAAGAATATTGAGATGACAAAATAGTTATTTATGCAACAAGTTGCAAAATGATGATTTTTTCAGCACGAGTTGTACGTTTATCCAACGAGGCTCGCCGAGTTGGATAAATACAACGAGTGCTGAAAAAATCGAGTTTTGCAACGAGTTGCATACAACATTTTTTGCTATTTCAAAAAATGCTATTAAACTGGATGAACTCTAAGCACAAACAAACATTTCAAGAGAACCCACATGGGTATACAGCCATGCGTAGTTTCAATTCAGTATTTTTCAATCACGTAGGCTGTGATACAGTAGTTCCCATGAATGTCACAAATTTTCTCACTCCCATCGGTATCATGCAGAGCTATACTTCCTATTGAATGAATGAACAGGTAAGACATTGAGGACAGTAGCTGACTACCAAAGCTGGACGATCCGATCCCACATCAAAATCGCCAACCTGTGTCGGAACCAGATCGCACAACGGGCTTAGACTCTAGTGGAGTGACTCGCCGTGTAAACCAAATGGACAGTCACTTCACTCGAATCGAGAATTGTCACCTGGCTATACGATACCGACTATTCTTACCTCACGTCGATTTTACGACCGGTGACCCCAAGAATCAGATACAATTGTGCTTATTCTGTGCGGCATGGCGGTGAGGTGTCGACTCGCTTCAATTTGATTAACATCACCCGAGATGAGAACGACTCATCTCGACTCACACGCAGCGCAGAATAAGCATGGCATGAAGAGACTGGGTTATTAGGTGGACGCTTACCAAAACAGTACTGAAAAGTGCTACTTTTCAGCACCGAAAAGAGTGCTGAAAAGTAGCACTTTTCAGCATTGTTTCTTTTGGTAGGAAAAGTAGGCCGTTATGTTGATCAACTTCTCAATGAAAAGTTGATTGATTTACAACGGAATTGCAAAAAATATATTACAGGTTCATTATTTACGTAACGGTTTATGTTAAAAGGAGGTGATATATAGTTTCTTACGTGCCAAACAATTTATTTGTAATTTTCATACAAAATTCTTACAATTGAACATATTTAGCTCAAACGAACAAAAAAATCGCTCAAACGTTTCCATTTCCAAAAAAAAAAAAAACAATTGTTATGTCTTGCATCTTTATAACTCAAAGACGATGTATTTGAATGAATTTATAACAAAAAATAGACTGAGAGACATTAGCATAATGGACGCACATAAGATTATATTCAAAGCCAAGTTTCTCAAAATCTTCGAATGCTCCATCGGTTTTTTCATATGCCATTTTTACTCATATTCTGGAAATTTCAGTGTTACAGTACCATGAATGCATCTAATAGGCATAAAGCAGCTAATATTTGTAGAAAAGACAATTTCAATGCTTAATTTTACTGTAAAGTATTGAGTTTACTGACAAAAGTGGTAGTTTTACTCTGTTTCATGGGTTCTTCTTCAAATATCGAAACCTCATTTTGTTTTGCATCCCGAACAAGTTCGTTCAAATTCCGTAGAGCATAAATGATTGTGGGATTGCTCAAAGGAGCACAAAGCTGAGGGGCAGGCTTTGACTCAGTTGGAACGTATCGCCAGAAAGAAGTACATGAATAATCAATAGTCAAATGTTTTATTGCGCAACAGTTTTATCTGAGCTAGTTTTACTGGCTTCGATTTAAAAATATATTACTATTTCTAGTGTCCAAAATAGTTTTAAGACAATAATTATGAAATAAAATAGAGAGTAGTGTTTGATCCGTTGAATCTGTTGCATGCTCCTCTGAGGGCGAGCGACGGAATCCGGATCAATTGTGTCCGGTTCGCATTTTTCGGGAAAAAAACGAAAACAAAGTGTGAGGGTGAAAAAAAGGATCGACGCGTCAGTAGATTTTGGTCCGTTGAATCTGTTGCATGCTCCTTTGTGGGTGAGCGACGGAATTCGGATCGTGTCCGGTTCGCATAGTAACCGCACTATCGGTATCGATCATCCGTGTATATATTCACGTATTCATTTAAATTTATAAATTTATCGTTTACCAAAACGAATCCTTTCCCATATCCAAACTCCCAGTGTTTTCTTGTGGAAGTGCAGAGGACTCCTCGGCTTCCATAAAGCAAGTAACAGTCAACATTTCCCTCCCATTCCCAAATTGACCTGCATTAGGACGCAGCCGGCGCCGGTATTGTTTGTTATAACAATGAGAGCATCTGCTTGTTCCCTGTGTAAGTACAGCTCTTCTTGCAATAACGGAGTAGCAACTGCGGGCGGTCAATCATGCTCACACAGTTCGAACGAAACGTGTAAATTTCTGATACATATAATGCACATAATTGGAGCGTGGAACATCATGGATATTTACATGATATGTCATGTAAACCTCAATTATATGTCATGTAATTCAGCAAGATTCTGTGTGATTACATGACATATAACACATTTTTACATGATTTCAGACTTAAATTTACATGACGTCATGTTTACATCGCATAAATGAAGTTTACATGACTTGTAAACTTCATTATTTTTAACTGTGCATGCTCAATATTTATGAAATGAAATTGACTACCATTTCCAGGTAATTTGACATATTTTAGTGAAATATTTCAACAAAGTCTCTATACAAAATCCAGTTTTCACAATATAAGTCTGTTTAAATATCTTTTCAAAATATCGAGTATTTTCTCTCTTCTACCGTTATTGAGATTTTTAGAGCAAAATACACTCCCGTGTAAAAGTTTGGGTTCACCCCCTCAAAAACATACAAAAGTGTTCTGTCCATATCTCTGTGATTACATGTCCAATTGAAACACTTTAAGCCGCATCCGAAAGGCAAAGAGTTATTCTTACTTCGTTTGTATTTTTCCAAATGCATTTTTTCGAATTTTGTATGCTAAATGTTTACTTAAAGTCTCGACATTTTTTAAAAAACACACTGAAAAATCATATCTAATTTCCTTAGCATTGGATCGGCCAAAATTTTAAATCAAAGTGTCATTAGAATCGTAATCTTATATTCTTTGAATCAGTATCAATTAACGCTTAAGCTGCAACAGTTTATAAGCAAACTTCTAAGATTGCACTAAAACTTGAAAAGTACTAATCTTGCGACAAAACAATCCAACAACAGTGCACGTTTTATTTTAGCTTTGTGCACAAGCAAAAAACTAGAAGACTAGATAACTTTGCCAACCATTTCTCCAGTTTAGTGCCTTTGAAAACGTGAGTAGGGGCACCATAGTGTCGACCATAGTGACGGCCATCTTTAGATTCCGAGATGTTTCACCTTAATGGTTTATCCAGCATGAGGGGTCGTCCGTAACATACATCACGCTCTTTAGGAGAAGAGAATGAAACGTGACGACGATCCATATTAAATTTTTAAAGTCTATTATATGAAGTGGGTGAGAAGGTTTTGAAAAGCCGAGTTTTACGTGACGTTATTTATGGACGCTCACTGACGTCAAATACCATCATATGGGATCAGTTTCAATTTGAACACGGTAAAACATGTCGAAAAATATTCAATTCTGAAATGCAGACAAAATCGGGTCAAAAAGCTGATAAAATCGGGGATAGACAAAATCGAATGCGATGTTTTGTATTAAAGTCACCAATGACAACAAAATTGATTTATTGCGAGTCAATTTCCGCAAGTCTGTTTGAAGCAAATTATCCTGCTGTCTAGTGCATTGAGAAGACTAATAGACAGTTATAAAAGCATATTTAACAAGCTGTGTTATAACAGAAACACCCAAAATTTCACAAACGTTTGTTTAAAAATGACGAAAAAGGTTGATGTTTCATACGCCTATGAATAATGATAACAACTAAAAAAATAAAACAAACAAAAAGTTTTAATCTCTTTCGAGTTAGGATTCAGGTCAATAATAATGCTATATGTATGTTATTAGCTGTTAAAAAATAAACGAGCATTTCAATTCAAAATATTTAAAAAATGTTTGGATCCATTAGAGAAACGTAATCCAATAACAGTTTTATCAGTAAATTTTACACCAATTTGAACTGCTTCAGCCATAGTGGTGGTTTTGAGCATTGCATCAATCATTTGAATCAATTGTTTGGTTAAAATATCAAAATCAGATAGTGCACTTTTTATTGTAGCTTAGTGTACTACTAGAAAGCTTTAAATAAATTAACGTTACGTCCCAACTGGGACAAAGCCTGCTTCTCAGATTAGTGTTCTTATGAGCACTTCCACAATTATTAACTGAGAGCTTTCTTTGCCGATTGACCATTTTTGCATGTGTATATCGTGTGGCAGATACGAAGATACTCTATGCTCTGGGAATCGAGAAAATTTCCAACCCGAAAAGATCCTCGACCAGCGGGATTCGAACCCACGACCCTCAGCATGGTCATGCTGAATAGCTGCACGTTTACATTTACGGCTATCTGGGCGTTAATCAACTATTTCTTCAGACCAGTGCCATAGGTAATCGAAATACCGTTGAACTTATCTTGTGTCGTTAATTTTGAGTAATAGCATTGAAATTTTAGTATTAACTTGTCTCAAATGACGAGGTTAGT
Organism: Aedes aegypti; assembly: GCF_002204515.2. Classification (NCBI taxonomy): domain Eukaryota; kingdom Metazoa; phylum Arthropoda; class Insecta; order Diptera; family Culicidae; genus Aedes; species Aedes aegypti. The sequence continues at coordinate 255,304,718 of NC_035109.1, read as the reverse complement.
CGACTCGCGTCATTCGATCTACTTTTGGCTATTTTTCATTGTAAGATTTTTCATCATGCCAATCTGTCATAAAATTGTCTACTTTCCTGCACTGAGTAATGCAGTGTTGAAATAGTTATCGTGCAATCGAAATCAGTTGCACAATGGCTATTACACAATTGTTTTGAGTTGGACAATAAATCATTACACAACATTTTTTTAGAAATTGCAAAACAATGGTAAATGCATTCCGATATGACTTACGATCTTTTGATTTCTGATTCGACAAATAACGTAGACGCTAGGGCATAACTGCAGTGCTCTATTTTTCTTAATCAATTTCTTCTTCTTCTTGCCATTAACGTCCCCACTGGGACAGAGCCTGCTTCTCAGCGTAGTGTTCTTATGAGCACTTCCACAGTTATTAACTGAGAGCTTTCTTTGCCAAAGTTGCCATTTTCGCATTCGTAGATCGTGTGGCAAGTACGATGTTACTTTATGCCCAGGGGAGTCAAGGAAATTTCCATTACGAAAAGATCTTGGACCGACCGGGAATTGAACCCAGACACCTTCAGCATGGCTTTGCTTTGTAGCCGCGGACTCTAACCACTCGGCTAAAGAAGGCCCTATCAATTTCTCTTTCTCAGCTGGGTGACTCGGCTACAATTTTTGATTGAGTAGAAAGTACAAATCGATCTTCGTCATGCCGTATCCAAAAATATTAAAAACTGTGTACAGGTTTCATCGCATCAGACATTTTGGATTCTTATCTCATTCTAGAAACAAGAAGCTTACTTCAAAGGCCTGCTTACCTTCTTGATATATTTAATTGAAACAAGCCTCAGATGCTGATTGAGGTGGACCTTAATGGTTTATTACTTTTTTAGACTCCTCCGACTGCAACTTATAAGTACCTTAAAACGGGGTAGCTTTGATAATGCGGGTAACTTTGATAGTGCAAGACCCACAACATATTAAACGGAATAACGAAGATTCTGTTAATCAGTTAACCCTTCTTCTTCTTCTTCTTTCTGGCGTTACGTCCCTACTGGGACAGAGCCTGCTTCTCAGCTTAGTGTTCTTATGAGCACTTCCACAGTTATTAACTGAGAGCTTACTATGCCAATGACCATTTTTGCATGCGTATATCGTGTGGCAGGTACGAAGATACTCTATGCCCTGGGAAGTCGAGAAAATTTCCAACCCGAAAAGATCCTCGACCGGTGGGACTCGAACCCACGACCCTCAGCTTGGTCTTGCTGAATAGCTGCGCGTTTACCGCTACGGCTATCTGGGCCCCAGTTAACCCTCTAATACCCAAATTTTTATTTTCGATCTAAATATCATTTTTAGTTATCTAAAATCGTTCTATCCACGTTTTGGGCAATGATTTATTTTTATTCGCAAATCTATGAATTTTGGTTTTTGATTTTTATAATTTTTATTTTTGAACATCCCTATCCTTTTTCATTTTTTCTTGAAGCCTCTTCTAGTTACTGATTTTTGGCAACAATAAAAATTCAAGTTTTCACGGTACTTTTAAAAATAATAAATTTCAAATATTTTTCTGAAAATATTTTTATTTTCCGTGTAATTAACGGAAACACAGGTTTGGAATTATTTTAATACCACCAAGCCCTTCTTCTGTTATAGGTTAATAGTAGAAAAATATAAAAGGTACGATTTTTTATATTACACGTTAAATAAACCCCAGGCATTTGTAGGTTATATAAGAATACAATTTTTCAAACAATTTTCAAAAATACAAAAAAGTTTCAAAAGTCATAAAAAACTTTTCTCATATGCGTGTTATGAGTCAAGGTTTAAGCCAAAAATAAAATCATTTTGATTTCCGAGCTACGAAAAAATACACAAAATTCCAAAGTGTACCCCGTCTAAAGGCGGGGTTGGGTATTAGAGGGTTAAGCAAAACGAATGCAAAGGTAAAGAGTATTAGTATGACACTTCATGTCAAAGCTATTTTCATTGGAATCAAGTGCATTTGAGGATTTATATGCATATATTAAAAAATTACAAGATTTTAGCATTTTTGCAATGCTTACAAACAATCTGTTCTACGATCACTATTTGATGAAATCATAATGAGTTCGTCACTTATCCTTGATAGCCTAGTTATAGTAGAACATGAATTCGGTCTCAAATCTCTTAGCGAAAACCATTTTTACAATTTAGGACCATTTTTGTAATCTACACACTAAGCTCATTTTACCGGAAATCTGTGAATTTCACCGTAATCTCAACAGCTGAACAGTTCTGTGAAATAAAACACCGTAATTTCGTCGGAATTTGATGGATTCCGGTGAATTTTTACCGCATACTGTAAAAATTTATCGTACTCCGTTAATTCATTTTACCGAACTGTTCAGTTGTTGAGATTTCACAGGAATCCGTAAAATAATTTAAGTGTGTAAGTCAGAAATTTCCATATAGCGTTAAACGCCTAGAGGTATGCAACGTCCTATTAATGTTCCATAATTCGTTCAATTTTGTTCGATTTATACTCCATTATCAAAGTTAAAACAGAAAACCGATTTTCGATTATATGAAAAATGATATATCCATTCAGAATTAATCTTTTGGCAATCTATCAAGTTCAATCGATAGCCACGATGTCCGTACTTGTTTTAAACATATAAATAGTGATTCTTTGAAAAACATGAACAAATATTGAAGTTTTTTTTTTGAAAAAACTATCAAAGTTACCCAGTTTTATGGTATTGACAAGAACAGCTACAACAAGAGTATGATATTATAGATCTTAACCCATAACACTCCTCGAAAAGGTGATCTACCCAATTTGCCCACGGTTTGTGAATACTTGAAGAGTTCAGACACATATTTGTTAGTAATAATTAGTTATTAGACAAAATGACGTTCCATTTATATAGGTTCAATGATTGTGACAAACTATATTGTTCAACGGGTTTCTGCGTAGTTTACATAGTACAGGACGCCATGTCCACTACAGTTTGTTCGTTTATTCCGCACTACGGCATCTCGTGCAGAAGAATGCATATCATCCATTATTTAGCTTCCATCAATACGTGGAACTATGCAAAGGAATCGAATGTGATGCTGCACATATTCAAGATAAATCAAAACAGACGATAGATAGCAGCGTGTAAAATCTAGCCCCATTGCACTACTGGTGCAACAATATTAGCGCCGGTTTTATTTATCGCTTTCCCAACAAAGTCCTAGTCTCATAGCCGTCCTTTTTTGGGCAAAGCGCAAACATATTACGGAATCCTAAGGGTAATCGTATATCTTCCGGTGGAAGCAACGGCGATACAAGCGTTGTTGTAGTCATAAGAGTAGCAGCAGAGCAGCAGCATTCAGCAGTGTAGTGACATATCCTTTCTCGCATGTCGTCTGTTACAAATCGTCCTTTTTTGGGGCCGATGCGCTATTATCCAGCCACTTGCTCTCTGACTGCATACATATAAGCGTTTGCATCCGGTTCCGGCGCTCTATAAAATTGTGTGTGCGATGATGGAAAGACTTATGCATGCCGCATAGTTTCGCTATAGTGATGCCCCTGTGGAGAGCGTGAAAGAACCACCATATGCGATGAAATCTCGGGCCAAAATGATGGCCAAGTCTCGCCGACGGTTCCCGCCTCTCCCCTGCCATATTCTACGCTGTCATATTGAATCCAGTAAATTTATTAAAATAACAACGCGACACTTTGTTTCGATATCCATCGTCGACTTGGTGGCTTTCATCGTCGTCATCGTCGTCGTCGTTTTCGTTGTCATCATCATCAACATCAAGCAAACGAGTACGAGTACGAGCACGACCAAGGATACGTACCTAGTTTATAGTGTTCAGATATGTGGCTGAGGTTTAACGGAAGAACGCATCGTGCCACTGTAGGACAGAGGTTCTCAGTTATTTGAAGCTCGTGGCGCCCTGAAAATTCTCTGGGTATGATGAAGCGCAGCGTCATGAAAAACGCTCAAGGTTTTTTTTTTTTTTAATTTCTTTATTAGTATCATTCCAAACATTACATTCATTTCTTATATCTAGGTGTTCTGTGTTATTAGACAACACTATCATCCTAATTTGGTAAAACAAATTTAAGATTTAATTAACATTTTGTTAACAACATATTACATTTTATTGCCGTAGCAGTTCAGTTTTTTTTGACAGGTGAGTTGATTTCACCTGCTTTTAAGAGAAAAAAAAAAACGTCTTTAATATACTTAACCTAACTTAACTTAAACATATAACGCATTAATCGTGGCAATAGAAGATTGCAACGATTTTTGCCTGAAATTATTAATGATTGTATTTGACATTTGTTCCAATGTTTCAACATTGGATATTCTATGTAACTCATTGGTACTATACCAGGGAGGAAGCCTCAGAATCATTTTCAAAATTTTATTTTGAATTCTCTGCAGAGCTTTCTTCCTGGTATTACAACAGCTAGTCCATATTGGTACAGCATACAACATGGCTGGCCTGAAAATTTGTTTGAATATCAAAAGCTTGTTCTTAAGACAAAGTTTTGATTTTCTATTAATAAGGGGATAGAGACATTTTACATATTTATTACATTTGGCTTGAATGCCCTCAATGTGATTTTTGAAAGTTAAATTCTTATCTAGCATGAGCCCTAGATACTTAACTTCATCTGACCAATTTATTGGAACCCCTCTCATCGTGACAACATGTCTACTTGAAGGTTTCAAATAAAGAGCTTTTGGTTTATGTGGGAATATTATTAGTTGAGTTTTGGAAGCATTAGGAGAAATCTTCCATTTTTGCAAGTAAGAAGAAAAAATATCCAAACTTTTTTGCAATCGACTACAGATGACACGCAGGCTTCGTCCTTTGGCGGAGAGGCCTGTGTCATCCGCAAACAAAGATTTTTGACGTCCCTGAGGTAACTCAGGTAAGTCAGATGTGAAAATATTGTATAATATTGGTCCCAAAATGCTGCCTTGGGGAACACCAGCTCTTACAGGAAGTCTTTCAGATCTGGAGTTCTGATAATTAACCTGAAGTGTACGATTTGACAGATAACTTTGAATTATTCTAACAATGTATGTTGGAAAATTAAAGTTTTTTAATTTTACAATCAAACCTTCATGCCAAACACTGTCGAATGCTTTTTCTATGTCTAGAAGAGCAAGACCAGTAGAATAGCCTTCAGATTTGTTGGAATGGATCAAATTTGTTACACCTAAAAGTTGATGAGTGGTCGAATGTCCATGGCGGAATCCGAACTGTTCATTGGCAAAAATTGAATTTTCGTTGATGTGGGCCATCATTCTGTTCAAAATAACCTTTTAAAAAAGTTTACTGATGGAGGAAAGCAAACTGATTGGACGATAGCTAGAAGCTTCTGCAGGATTTTTGTCTGGTTTTAAAATTCGTACAACTTTAGCATTTTTCCATTTGTCAGGAAAATATGCTAATTGAAAACATTTGTTAAATATATCAACTAAAAATGATAAGCTACTTTCTGGAAGTTTCTTGATGAGGATGTAGAAAATTCCATCATCGCCAGGAGCTTTCATGTTTTTGAATTTTTTAATAATAGTTCTCACTTCTTCCAAATCAGTCTCTCAGGCATTTTCGAAAACGTTCTCTTGATTGAGAATATTTTCGAACTCCTGAGTAACTTCATTTTCAATTGGACTAGTAAGTCCTAAATTAAAATTGTGCGCACTTTCAAACAGCATAGCAAGTTTTTTTAGCTTCTTCGCAATTAGTTAGTAATAATTTGTTTTCCTCTTTCAATGCCGGTATTGGCTTCTGAGGTTTTTTCAAAATTTTAGATAATTTACAAAAGGGCTTAGATCCAGGGTCCAATTTAGAAATTTTATTTTCAAAATTTTTGTTTCTTAATTGTGCAAAACGTTTTTTGATTTCTTTCTGCAAATCCTGCCATATAATTTTCATAGCAGGATCGCGAGTGCGTTGAAATTGCCTTCTCCTCACGTTTTTAAGACGGATCAAGAGTTTAAGATCATCGTCTATAATCACGGATTCAAATTTTACTTCACATTTTGGAATTGCAATGCTCCGGGCTTCAACAATGGAATTTGTTAAAGTTTCAAGAGCATTGTCAATATCAAGTTTAGTTTCTAAAGAAATGTTAACATCAAGATTAGAGTCAACATATGTTTTATATATATTCCAGTCGGCTCGTAAATAATTAAAAGTGGAGCTGATAGGATTGAGAATCGCTTCTTGGAATATTTGAAATGTAACAGGGACATGATCAGAATCAAAATCAGCATGAGTAATCAGTTGGCTACAAAGATGACTAGAGTCGGTTAAGACCAAATCAATCGTAGATGGATTTCTAGTAGAGGAAAAACATGTGGGGCTACCAGGGTATTGAATTGAGAAATATCCTGAAGAGCACTCATCAAATAAAATTCTGCCGTTGGAATTACTTTGAGAATTATTCCATGACCGATGTTTGGCATTAAAGTCACCAATGACAAAAAAATTTGACTTATTGCGAGTCAATTTTCGCAAGTCAGTTTGGAGCAAATTAACTTGCTGCCCAGAGCATTGAAAAGGCAAATAGGCAGCTATGAAAGTATATTTACCAAACTGTGTTTCAACAGAAACACCTAAAGTTTCAAAAACTTTAGTTTCAAATGATGAAAACAGTTGATGTTTTATACGCCTATGAATGATGATTGCAACTCCCCCACATGCCCCATCAAGTCGATCATTACGATAAACAAAAAAGTTAGGATCTTTTTTGAGTTTAGATCCAGGTTTTAAATACGTTTCGGTAATAACTGCTATATGCACGTTATTAACCGTAAGAAAATTAAACAGCTCGTCCTCTTTACCATTCAGAGAACGAGCATTCCAATTTAAAATATTTAAATTATTATTTGGATCCATTAGAAAAACGTAATCCAATAACAATTTGATTTGTAAATTTTACACCTACTTGGACTGCTTCAGTCATAGTGGTGGCTTTGAACATTGCATTAATCATTAGATTCAATTGTTCAGTTAGAAAATTAAAATCAGAGGCAGACATGTCATGTGATTTCCCATTGGAATTTCCGGTAGACGAAGAAGCGGAGTTACCTGTGGCGGTAGGGTTTTTTCCATTTGATTTGAAACAAGTAGAATGGGTACCCATGGATCGAACAGGGGAGGAGTTCGAATTTCCTGCTACGATATCGGCAAAGGATTTACCGTGGGTAGATACATTCGAAATTGAAAGATTCGAACGGCTACCCGACGGATTAAAATTAGTTTATGAATGAGCATGATTATGATCTTCCTAATGGGTATGATTCATGATCAAGCGATCGTTAACTGAAAAATGAGCATTGTTCGATACTCTACCAGGCAAATTCCGGAAACGACCGTTATCGTAACGGATATTATCTTTCATCTGCCTGGCACGAGCCTCAACGACCCTTTTGCGTGAAGGACAATTCCAAAAATTGGACTTATGGTTAGCCCCGCAATTACAGCATATGAATTTGGTGGTATCTTCCTTCACTGGACAGACGTCTTTGGCGTGAGAAGAACCTCCGCAAAACATGCATTTAGCATCCATGCGCCAATTTTTTGTACCATGACCCCACTTTTGGCACCGACGGCACTGAGTGGGGTTTTAGTAATTTCCTCCAGGTTTCTGGAAATGTTCCCATGTCACACGGACATCAAACAAAAGTTTTGCTTTTTCTAAAGCTTCAATATTATTTAGTTCTTTTTTGTTAAAGTGAACTAAATAAAATTCTTGAGAAAGCCCTTTCCAAACAATGCCAGATTGGGTTCTCTTTTTCATAATGATTACTTGGACTGGGGAAAATCCAAGTAAATCATTTATTCCATTTTTGATCTCTTCAGGTGACTTATAGTCACTTGAGAGACCTTTCAAGACAACTTTGAACAAACGTTCAGTTTTGTCGTCATAGGTAAAAAAATTGTGCTTCTTCTCTTCAAGATGTTTGAGAAGAAGTTCACGATCTTTAAGAGTTTCCGGCAAAACGCGACAGTCTCCTTTCTTTGCGATTTGGAAGGAAACCTTGATTCCCCTAATGGAGTTCAAGATCTCCTGCCTAAATCCCCCAAATTCGGAACAACTGACCACGATAGGCGGCACTCTTTGCTTCCTCACTTGAATCAAAGAGCCTGGGCTAGAGGCTGCTTTGATTTGGTGTTCGGAAAATTTGTCTAGAGCATCGAACTGATTGCTCATTTCGATACAATTATTCATTTCACCCTTGGAAGAAACTTCGCATTCCGGGGAAGCGTCCTTTCTTCCATTCTTGCCACGTGTAGTGACAGTTTTAAAACCCACTTTTTTGGAAGGAAGTAGTGAATTCAGAGATTCACCCTTCCTTTTGTTAGTTGTTGATACCATGTTTAGATAATAAACGAGAAAGACGTGACCTTCGAGAGGTTTTTTCCCTAGACGGTGTCCAAGAAGGATTACCCCCGCTAGCTTTCGCCAACGGGTCCAACGAAAAATCGAAGGCACGGGTCCAAACAAGGATCGTAAAGGGATCAATAGTAGAAAAAATAATACTGAAAAGTACTGTTTTAGTAGCACTGAAAAGTACCGTTTTTAATTTTAGCACTGAAAAGTACTGTTTTTTGTAGCACTGAAAAGTACTGTTATTGCTTTAGGTAGTTTTTAAGAAAACTTCCAAGAGCAGAGAGAATTCGTGTACGCACAGCACGAAGGCACGATGCGCACTGAACGCTCAAGGTTAATTATGTTTAATATTCGGTTAAAAAAAGAAAAAAATGTCGTTAGGTGAGCCTTCATCTTCAAAACAGAAGAAAACCTGTTTCGATTGGTTTAACAATTCATTGAAAACAACATATATTTGACTTTTCTTCACAAATCAATGGCTATTGATAGTTAATCAAGGGTTTTCAAGATTATAGGATCATTTTTAATTAGCTCACGTCGCACCTGCAAAGGTGCTACGGCGCACAGTTTGGGAAGCACTGCTGTAGGGATTAGCTGTGGTGGCAACAGCAACACTTCACCGCGTGGTATGCAGTATGATGCTGGAGTTATTATCATTATTACTATAAACAATATCGTTCAGCCAAAAAACTAATTTGGCAGATTGTGTTTTTTTCTTCTTCAGGGGTTTTATGATGTTGTTCTGAGGTGCTCAATGATACGGTGTTCGTTGAATTTAGTACCAGGGCGTCGATTGGGTAGTACGGCGTTGTACTGAGCAAATCACTTGATGAGTTTATTCAAACACTACTTGTCAAAAGTGTGAAATCGTTTCACCGAGTATTGCAAACACTCGTTTTGAATAATGTAGCACTCTACAAAAGATTTAGAACCCCTTCATCAACTGCTTACGCTTAACGGTGGTTCTCACCTTTTTGATATGCAGCATTCATGATGGGTGTTGTAATAATCCAAGAAGTGATTTCATACTTTTTGCGGGTAGTGTATACCACATGGAACGCGAAAATTCTACGACAAGCTTAAGGCATCCTGAAAAGGCTTCGTGCCGCGAGCCGAAATGTTAAGGGATAAGAATGGATTTCTTTCTTAAGGTTTAACGGCTCTATCAGTCTTAAGGCAGCTAAAACGACTTTTGCTCCTACTTCTCCGACGTTTCGGCGTATATTTCGCCTTCTTTAAGGGTTTAGGCGATATATACGCCGAAACGTCGGAGAAGTAGAAGTAAAAGTCGTTTTAGCTGGCTTAAGACTGATAGAGTCGATAAAACTTTAGAAAGAAATTAGTCATTACAGTCGAAAGCATTCACCAAAAGATAAGAATGGAAGCATCTTGAGCTATGAAAAATCTTGGACGTGAACAGCTTTCTCGGGAAGCTCACAAGACTAATAACAGCAACGATGGACGGTGTGCAGATTTCGGGCGAACATTCCAGTTCGTTCGAATCCCGTCGTGGACCTCGTGATGAACGTTCGTGCCTGCTGTTCAACATCGCGCTAGAAGGGGTCATGCGGTAAGCTGGGTTCAATAGCCGAGGAACGATCTTCGCAAGATCCAGCTAAATGGTTGGCTTTGCGGATGATATGGATATTGTCGGCAGAACATTTGGAATGGTGGAAGTCCTGTACACTCGCCTGAAACGTGAAGCGACAAAAGTCGGTGGTGAATGCGTCAGAAACAAAGTACATGCTGATAGGCGGAACCGAGCGCGACAGAGCCCGCCTAGGAAGCAGTGTTACAACAGACGGGGATACTTTTGAGGTGGTTGATGAGTTCGTCTACCTCGGATCCTTGTTAACGGCTGATAACAACGTTAGTCGTAAAATACGGAGACGCATCATCAATGGAAGTCGCGACTTCCATGAACTCCAGAACAGTCTTCCCAGACGAACATCAAACACGTTGGGTGCTGGTGTTTTCGTACTCGTTTCGAACCCTCTCCTCGTGTACAAACCGAAAACACGAACAGCTCACAAACCAGTACCTAAACCCGAACTTATGTTTGGAGTACAAAAGTTCAAACCGATGTTTAGAAACCTGTACAACCGCACAGTACACCGTCACCACGGTGTACTGTATTAAGAAGGTGATATATTCCAAAAACTGACAGCTACTTGACGACGTCATTCCTATCCACCTCGAACAAATTAGTGAAAAAAATGATCTTGTCGTCCGGAAAGTATATGGTACGATATGAGTGACGTCACATGTTTACAATCAAACTTGATATTTACATTAGTGAAGAGCCTTCCTTGTTACTTTTTATGCTGTGCACCGTCACGAGTACGCGGTAGCATCAGTGTGTTTTGTTTTGTATTTTTTTCTCCCGTAGCAACGCGTTGTTTGCTCAGTTTGCTAGTACCAGTAATTGAGTTTAGTAAGCCTTGCATTCGACTTTCCAGAACATCAAAACGTACTCACGCTTATAATTTTCTACCTGAAGCAATAATCTGTGATTTGTGACGAGATTCTCATCACGATAAGTATCATAAAGTTAAAGTTAAATTTTATCAGCGCGCATTCGAACTGCTTGCATTCGGTTTGTTTTGTACCATGGCTACCATGGTTTGAACCAATGTTTCAAACCTCGGTTCAACCGAAGTTCAAGTGTACCGGGTTCAATTTGCAACGCGAGTTTTCTGCCGTCGTGCGTTTGCTGTTAAACACGAGTAGAAAGATGCGAACCCATGTTGAACATCGGTAATGTTCATGGGAAGACTGCTCCAGAAGAAGCTGTGATCGAGAGCTGTGATTCGACCCGCACCAAATGTACCACGACTCAGTGAAAAGAAATGAGCTGTGGCAGATAGCGTCTGAACATGGTTTTCCGGCGAAACTAATTAGGCTGATACGTGCTACGTTGGATGGTTCGGATCGCAGAAGAGGTTTCAACCTTGTTCGTGACGTTAGACGGGTTGAATCAGGGAGGCGCACTTTCGAACTTACTGTTCAACGTTGCACTCGATGCGTAGATGAAAAACTGAATTTAGAACAATACCATTTAATTCCACTATATAGTAAAACCACCATGAGTCGATGTTCCATGACTCGATATCGACTCATGGAACCATACTAAAACCAAAATTTCATGGTTACTATGGTAATCCCCCCGAAAGCATCTGTTTCCACGACTCGATATTTCCATGAGTCGATGGTCCCTTCAGATATCGACTCATGGAGGTTTGACTGTAGTTTGTATCTTTTGACAGATATGCGTATTTCGACCTCAACTGTACGTCCGTCTTCAGTGTCGTGTACTAGACTCGCCTTGAAGAAAACTATCGTAAACACACATTATATATTGAAACTAGGTATAGTCATAATTCCCTAATCTTTTTTGGAAGAATCTTAAAATTTAAGAGCTATTGGGTGCATCCCATCCCTTTTTTGTTGAAACTTTAAATTTAAGTACATCACGGGAACGATTAGTTGGTACCAAGTTGAAAAGCCATGTATTGCCGTTACCGTTGTCTCTGTTGAGTAGCGTCGTACGTACCTGTTTGCAAATTCCCAGACTTTACGCCACATCCAGCTTCCAAGGAGAAGAAACATTTCGCAAAATTTTGATATCGGCCGTCGTAAAGACATGTTCTGCCACCTTAGATTTGAAATCGTATGTCATCCCCTTGTCTATCGTCTTCTGAGCTTTTCCTATTTCCGCTAAGTATTCCTTGAATCTAACCTCGAGAGACCGCTTTGTTTAGTGTGTTTACCGGATCCTTGGTAGAGCTTAACGAAGTCTTAAGTTGGTTGTTTCTGCTGCAAAACACCAAATCGATTCCAAAATTCCTTAGCTTTGGGCGGAGCTTTTCGCTGATGTGTATGTCGTATGGGATGGAGACTCTCTTTTTGAAAAGTGGATCCAAAAACGGTAGTTTTTCATCCTTCTCCTGCAGATAAATGGCACTTTTATCATAAGGTCGTACATACTCCTTGGCTTTGCGGACGATTTAGACCTAATTGGAATCGATCGCAGGTCAGTGGAGGAGGCCTTCGTGCCTCTGAAGAAGGAGACAGCGAGGTTAGGCCTGACCAATAATCCTACCAAAACGAAGTACATGGTTGCAGGTAGAGATAGAGTCAGGCTTGGTGGTGTAGGTGCTGAGGTAGTGTTTGATGGGGATGTGTTTGAAGTTTTCGAAGAATTTGTTTACCTTGGAACACTTGTGACATGGGACAACGACGTTTCCCGTGAAGTGAAAAGACGTGTTGTGGCTGCGAATAGGGCCTTTTACGGACTACGTAACCAGCTTAGGTCCCGCAGCTTGCAAACGGAAACCAAATTCGCCCTGTATAAAACATTGATTCTTCCGGTGGCTCTCTACGGGCACGAAGTGTGGACGTTGAAAGAGGCAGACCGGAAAGCTTTCGGTATTTGCGAGCGTAAATTGCTGCGGACAATACTCGGTGGGAAACTCGAAAATGGTGTGTAGCGCAGACGCATGAATCACGAGTTGTATCAAGTATACAAAGATGCGAATTTTATCAAGCGTGTTAAATTCGGCAGACTTCAGTGGGCTGGTCACTTAGTGTGAATGTCGGAAGAAAGAATTGCGAAAATAATATTCAGCAAGGAACCAGGTAGAGGTCGGCGACTTCGGGGAAGACCACGAATACGCTGTCTGTATGCAGTGGAAGCGGACCTGGCGACTCTAAACGTTCGGGGCAACTGGAGAAGTTCCGCCGAAGACCGAAGACGAATATGGAGCTCTACAATACGCCCGGCAATGGCGTGACGCTACGCTGTAGCCATCAAGGTAGGTATGTAGCTAAAAATTGTGACGTGCTGGAAGATTTCTGAGAACGGCATCAGATTCAGCGACCTCAAATCTACTAGAGACTCATAATTTGATCCTTGAGACACGCAAAACTGCCATTTTTGTCACGTTGTATAGTCAACGGTTTTATAAAGCACTGTTCAAGTACCGTTAAGTCACCAGTCGCCGTGCGGCCTCCATTCACCGTGCATATGCACAAATTCTTGCAGAATATTCATACAATTCTCACAAATTATTCTTCAGCTAAATAGGATAAAACTGATGAAATGAAGTAGTTTTCCTCACAAAGCATTTTGAAAAACCTAAGTTAGGTGTCAAAATCATGTGAATTCTGTTTGATAATGAAATTTTTCAACGCTCTTAGTAGAAACGCCAAAAATCATTTTAACGTCAGAGTATAAAATTTTTCAATATTTCAACAAGTCTTCGCTGTGGATACTATTAGTAAGATGTATTTCATCGTATGAGCAATGAGATTTGATGCAAATTAGATTTTTTTTATTATGTCTTAAGGACTGTTCATTTATATTTAGTGGACACCTAAATATTAGCATTTTGGTGTAAAAATTCCATAAAAACAAATAAAATTTTGTTTCAGTGTGATCTCAAGTGTTTATTTTGACAGCAGATAAAAGTTGACATAAAAAAAATTATAAATTCTAAACGATGGGTCGAATTGACATGGCGACTCTCAATTTTTTTCTGCACAAATGGTGTACAGAAAAACTGCCGTTCCGAGATTTGGCTTAAATCGCGAAGTGTCCAAATTGAATTTTTTCAACGCTGTGGCCAAAACAGATATTCCTGACGACGTACGATACATCCCAACAGAAAAATTTGGGAAAAATGATTTGGTATGGCAAGCAATTTGCTCCTGCGGTATGAAAGTACTACATATTTCACGACGGGTTCAATCAACGACGGAAATTACAGAACTGAATGCATTAAAAAATGGCTTCTGCCCATCTACTGAAAGCATACCACGCCTCCATTGTTTTTGCCAGACCTAGCATCGGCTCACTATGCTTCAGCTACTTTGGAGATGCTCAAGAAGGAATAAGTCGAATTTGTAGAAAAATGATCGAATCCATCAAATTGCTCAGAACCACGTCTCATTGAAACATATTGGGCAATAATCAAACGGCATCTTAAGAAGGATGGAAGAGAAGCAAGCTCCATCGATTTTTTCAAGAAAATGTGGTCAGCAGTTCAAAAAGCAGTACGAAAAGTTCCGAAAAAAGTTGTGCAGAATTTTATGGGAGGTATCAAAAGAAAAGTAAGAGCATTCTCCAGCAATGCTCAATAAATGTTCAAATTTATGTGAATTTGATCGAAATTACGTTGATTTCCATGTATTATATATATTTTTTTTTACTGTTTAAAATACCTGAAGAGTTATAACTTCGTGATGTTGTCTTATGTGGAGAGAAAAATACAAGATTTTACGAATTTTAAAATTTTTTCAAGTGTTCTCTAACAAAGCCAAATAAAATTTCAAACAAAAATATATGTAAAACATCCTCGATATAATGTACTTGAACTCACCACGACGAAAGACTTCGATAAATATATGTTTTACTAGTTCTTTTTCAACAAAAACAAAATGCAGGGTTTGTGCTGACCAGATAAGAATTGATTTTCTAAAATCGAATTTCTAAATGTAGACGATTATTAAATCAAACAAATTTATCACAGATGCTGGTTGAAATAGCCTATAGAAAAATACAAAAATATAAAAATATAACAGTACTATGATTTTCATTATCAAAGTCGTGCCCATACTTTCTTTTTCATAAGTAATAATTTCTTCTTTATTCTGTGGATGGAGGTATACACATAACACTGTGACCCGTCTTGTAGGGTGGCTCGAGAGGGTGAGTGGGGGGCAACATAGAGGCAACATTATGTTTACGTACTCAATAAACTTTCACGTTAAGGCACAATTGTACCGAAAATGGTTTGCACCTTCTTCTTCTTTGTTGTTTTTAGGGACTTTAACTCAAAGGCCATTCGTCCGAGTTTTCATCGTGCCAATCTGGGCCCTTGGTACAAAATGATCGGAAAAGCTTAGTATTATGAAAATATGATATTTGGAAACCTCAAAAAAAAAGTAATATTACTCCAATTTGACTATACCATGTGGGTATAGTAAAATTCTAGTAAATGTTGCGTAAAATGAATCATTTTTATAAAATACTTTTTTACACTTTTGCTGAACTTGAACGAAGTCTTTATTGAAGCAATAAGCAAATCGTTAAATATTTTATTTTATTGTGCAGACATTTTCTATTTTCGTTCCATTATTGTTAGGCCGGTTGATAAATGGCTGGGCATGGCGTACCATTGGTACCTCGCGTACCTGAAGGAATAAAATAGACCCCTTTGTGCGGTCCTTAGCCTCTTGCCCAGCAACTCCTATCCCTACCTCCTCGCGGTACTGGCCGGGGTACGAGTAACCTTAGGGAAGATCGGGTAACCAACCCCCGGTGGGAACTTTGGTCGTATGCTGACAGGGAAGGGGGGGTTTGCTTTTGCTTTTGCTTCTGCAAACCTTGAGCGTCTGTACTCCATGTTAGGAGCGGCTCACAACAGCGTCTGTTCCCCATGTCAGGGGCGGCTGATCATCGTCCGAGTGCCAGAGAAGGACTCTAAGCTAAACTGCGCACTATGGTCCTCCGAACATTTAGGGGGAATGGTCCTCCGGAAATCTAGGGGGTTGGTGTCAGGCCCTGCAAGCCAGCCGTAAAAAAATCAAGCAACGAATAATCAACGAGAGAATACGAACCGGGACAATCGGCGAAGACCACAGCGACGTAAAGGGACTAGCGATTGGAAGCTCGGTACGTGGAACTGTAAATCTCTCAACTTCATCGGGAGCACACGCATACTCGCCGACGTGCTGAAGGACCGTGGATTCGGCATCGTAGCGTTGCAGGAAGTGTGTTGGAAGGGATCAATGGTGCGAACGTTTAGAGGTAACCATACCATCTACCAGAGCTGCGGCAATACACATGAGCTGGGAACAGCTTTTATAGTGATGGGTGATATGCAGAGGCGCGTGATCGGGTGGTGGCCGATCAATGAGAGAATGTGCAAGTTGAGGATCAAAGGCCGGTTCTTCAACTTCAGCATAATAAACGTGCACAGCCCTCACTCCGGAAGCACTGATGATGATAAAGACGCTTTTTACGCGCAGCTTGAACGCGAGTACGACAGTTGCCCAAGCCACGACGTCAAAATCATCATAGGAGATCTAAACGCTCAGGTTGGCCAGGAGGAGGAATTCAGACCGACGATTGGAAAGTTCAGCGCCCACCGGCTGACGAACGAAAACGGCCTACGACTAATTGATTTTGCCGCCTCCAAGAATATGGCCATTCGTAGCACCTACTTCCAGCACAGCCTTCCGTACCGATACACCTGGAGATCACCACAACAGACAGAATCGCAAATCGACCACGTTCTGATTGATGGTCGGCACTTCTCCGACATTATCGACGTCAGGACCTATCGTGGCGCTAACATCGACTCTGACCACTATCTGGTGATGGTCAAACTGCGCCCAAAACTCTCCGTCGTTAACAACGTACGGTACCGACGGCCGCCCCGGTATGACCTAGAGCGGCTCAAGCAACCGGATGTCGCAGCGGCATACGCGCAGCAACTCGAGGCTGCATTACCGGAAGAGGGTGAGCTGGACGAAGCCCCTCTTGAGGACTGCTGTAAAAGCAGCCATCAACGATGCAGCTGAGAGCAACGTCGAGTACGTGGGACGGAGTCGACGGAACGATTGGTTCGACGAGGAGTGCCAGGAGGTTTTGAAGGAGAAGAATGCAGCGCGGGCGGTCATGCTGCAGCAAGGGACCCGGCAGAACGTGGAACGCTATAAACAGAAACGGCAACAGCAGACCCGCCTCTTTCGGGAGAAAAAACGCCGCCTGGAGGAGACGGAGTGCGAGGAGATGGAACAGCTGTGCCGGTCTCAGGAAACGCGTAGGTTCTATCAGAAACTCAACGCATCCCGCAACGGCTTCGTGCCGCGAGCCGAGATGTGCAGGGATAAGGATGGGAGCATTCTGACGGACGAGCGTGAGGTGATCGAAAGGTGGAAGCAGCACTTCGACGAGCACCTGAATGGTGCTGAGAGCACAGGCAATGAAGGACGGGACAACGGAGGAAATGCCTTCGTCAGTACTGCGGAAGATGGAAACCAACCAGCCCCCACTTTGAGGGAGGTTAAGGATGCCATTCACCAGCTCAAGAACAATAAAGCTTCTGGTAAGGATGGTATCGGAGCTGAACTCATAAAGATGGGTCCGGAAAGGCTGGCCATTTGTCTGCACCGGCTGATAGGCACAATCTGGGAAACAGAACAGCTACCGGAGGAGTGGAAGGAAGGGGTAATCTGCCCCATCTACAAGAAAGGCGACAAGTTAGACTGTGAGAACTTTCGAGCGATCACCATTCTAAATGCGGCCTACAAAGTATTATCCCAGATCATCTTCCGTCGTCTGTCACCCGTAGTAAACGAGTTCGTGGGAAGTTATCAAGCCGGCTTCGTTGACGGCCGATCGACAACGGACCAGATCTTTACTGTACGGCAAATCCTCCAAAAATGTCGTGAATACCAGGTCCCAACGCATCACCTTTTCATCGATTTCAAAGCGGCATATGACAGTATCGACCGCGTAGAGCTATGGAAAATCATGGACGAGAACAGCTTTCCCGGGAAGCTCACGAGACTGATAAGAGCGACGATGGAAGGTGTGCAAAATTGTGTGAAGGTTTCAGGCGAACACTCCAGTTCGTTTGGATCCCACCGGGGACTACGACAAGGTGATGGACTTTCGTGCCTGTTGTTCAATATTGCGCTAGAAGGTGTTATGCGGAGAGCCGGGCTTAACAGCCGGGGTACGATTTTTACGAGATCCAGTCAATTTGTTTGCTTCGCGGATGATATGGACATCGTCGGCCGAACATTTGAAAAGGTGGCAGACCTGTACACCCGCCTGAAACGCGAGGCAGCAAAAGTTGGACTGGTGGTGAATGCGGCCAAGACAAAGTACATGCTAGCTGGTGGGACCGAGCGCGACAGGGCTCGCCTAGGTAGCAGTGTTACGATAGACGGGGATACGTTCGAGGTGGTCGACGAGTTCGTCTACCTTGGATCCTTGCTGACGGCTGACAATAACGTTAGCCGTGAAATACGGAGGCGCATCATCAGTGGAAGTCGGGCCTACTATGGCCTCCAGAAGAAGCTGCGGTCAAAAAAGATTCACGCCCGCACCAAATGTACCATGTACAAAACGCTCATAAGGCCGGTAGTCCTCTACGGGCATGAAACGTGGACGATGCTCGAGGAGGACCTGCAAGCACTTGGAGTCTTCGAACGTCGGGTGCTTAGGACGATCTTCGGCGGTGTGCAGGAGAACGGTGTGTGGCGGCGAAGGATGAACCACGAGCTCGCCCAACTCTACGGCGAACCCAGTATCCAGAAGGTGGCCAAAGCTGGAAGAATACGATGGGCAGGGCATGTTGCAAGAATGCCGGACAGCAACCCTGCAAAGATGGTGTTCGCTTCGGATCCGGTTGGTACAAGAAGGCGTGGAGCGCAGCGAGCTAGGTGGGCGGATCAAGTGCGTATCGATTTGGCGAGCGTGGGGCAGAACCGAGGATGGAGAGATGCGGCCGCGAACCGAGTATTGTGGCGTGAAATTGTTGATTCAGTGTTATCTGTGTAGATGTTAACTAAATAAATGAATGAACATTTTCTATTTTCGTTCCATTATTGTTAGAAGTTATATTCCTATCGCGACTTGATAAAACAATATGCTTATGAATACAGTCAATTTTCCCTAACTCGATATTGAAGAGACCATCGAGTTAAGGAGGTATCGAGTTATAGAACACAAAACCAGTGCAAATGCGTTTCAAGGAATCATCGAGGTAGCCATGAAAATCAACTTTTTCTATGGTTCTCCAACTCGATATCGATATATGAAATATTGAGTAAGGGAGAGTTAGCTGTTCTTAATTTGATTTTCGTAACGGTTAGGGAACAAACGATTGTCTAGTGTGGCTTTAATCAACTAGCATTTGCAGCAAGCAGCAATTGGTTTTAGAAAAGCACATGAGATCATAGCAAAATTACCTCGATAATCTATCCACTTCGGCTAATAATTTAGGAATCGAGGATAAAAATTCTGTAGATTTTGGTCAAAATTATAATAAATTCTAAGCTCTTAGTGGAAATTAAAATATTTAAACAAAATTGTAGTAAATTCTACGCTCATTGTAAAAACATGAAAATATAAAATCTATTAAAATCTGGCACGAATAGATAATGTGTTTGATAGAATAGTAGCTTCAGTAACCTGACATTAAAATTAAGAAAATCTATGAATTATCGAGTATCTCCGTCTTTTCAAGATCATTCCAGGATATTGAGCACTATAGTTTTTGCAGTATCTTTCGAAAAAGTTCTGACAGTTTGCTGTTATTAACCCGCAAAAAGTTTCAAAGTTTTTGACATAACATTGATAATTATCATTAGCGAATAGAAGGATTTTCATTGGAACTGGAAAAATTAGGCAAAAATCGTATTGAATTTGCTACTCACTTTAAAATAACATAATCTCATGTCATAATATCTCGGTTAGAAATCGTATCGGATATGTATTTTAAATTTAAAATCATCATTAATGTAAAAATATTTCATTCAACAGTGTTTTACTCTTTTCCTGGGGGGGGGGGTTTGGATTTTGCCCCCTCGGCACCCTCCCAAATCCGGGCCTGGCAGTGTCATAAGTGTCATCATGTAGCTGATTCCAGTTGCGTGAAGACTCATCACGCAATGTTTCTGTTTTGTTACGGAACGCATTTAAGTTGTATTATAAACACAATACTTTTTAAAAACTGCAAAATCATGATGAACACATTCTGGTATGATTATTTATAACCAGTGTTGTGAAAAACTCAATTTCTCACAACTTACGATTGAGATGTTTCATGCGTGAGTTGTCAATCATGCAACTCAGCAGTCAAAAAATCATGGATGAGTTGGCTCACCTTTTTAACTCATTGTCTCGTATTTCCACAGTTTACTCACACACGGCAATAATTTCTTGTTAGTCTAGTAAAATTATGTTAATCCTTTCTAACGTAAACAACAACATTCGGGTTTCACGAGTTTTGTCGGGTTTTGCGACTGAATCATTTTTTACAGTTTGAGTTGATTGAGTTGATTTTGCATCAAAATCTCAAGCGTGAGATTCGCGAAGCAGATCTCTAATGAGTTTGCTCTCACGGGAGAGCGTATTGATTGAGATTTTGAGTGTGAGTCTATCAACACTGTTTATAACCTTAAGTGAATTCATACACACTTCGAGAAAATCATTAAAATTAACGTGATATGTGCCCAACATATTGAAGTAAGTAAAATAACGTAAATCTAAGTTACAAATGACGTAATTTTCCATAACATTTAAGCTTAAGTAAGCCCGTCATTCTTTTTGGCAACCATGTTGATTTTGCAGCTTGCAATTTCAAAGTGAGAAAACTCAGTCATCTTAAGTAATATTGATTCAGAAAAGTATTACCACTGGCGCTTACATGCAGAAAGTATGTTGATACTTTTTCAGCAATGTCATTGCAAAACCAAGTGATTTTCTTCTATTCGCAATTGTGAGACGAAT
The DNA here is from genome assembly GCF_002204515.2 of Aedes aegypti. NCBI lineage: Eukaryota > Metazoa > Arthropoda > Insecta > Diptera > Culicidae > Aedes > Aedes aegypti. The sequence continues at coordinate 255,283,812 of NC_035109.1, read as the reverse complement.
TAGCTACAATCATCGATTCCCAGTACAAATTTCAATGGCGGCCTACTTCGCATTAACGTAAATTAACATTTTTTTTAAGTTAAATACTATCAAATTTACTTCAATTATTTTTAACGTCAAGTATTTTGCTTGCAATGTAATTTTAGTCATATGTAACATTATTTCTTTTCTAAGTGTGTCCTCTTTGTGGTCATGAACAAATTACGTCACGCTTCGAGGGGGACAATTTTTGCTGGGTATACCTGTAGTATGTATCGTTTTTACTGTGTCCTAGTCTCAGATCAATTTTTCCGGCCAGCGAAAATGAAGTCTTCATGCTGTACGTATTGATCAAACGTGCATATCCTTCGGTTGATATGCATGGCATATTGGCACTACCCACATGCAGGGCAAGTCGTCCATTCTTTCACAGCAAAGCATCAACCCACTAAATTAAATTTTGAACCTCCTTATCACCACACAGTAATCTCATTTTTTCGCACTCCCAACACAGTCTTAGTCGAACGGATACGATGCGGGAGCATAAATTGATACCATTAAATTATGACGGGACCTGATACACATTTTACGTGCGCGGTGAAAAGTTTAGACTTTGGCGTTTGTGCTGTGCACGATTCTAAGCTTGTTCCATGTTTTTTGCTCGTCTCTAAGCGAACCGATCTCAATCATAGATAAAGCTGCAGTTACACATTTTAAATAGTTTTTTTTCGCACTGTTTTTCATACTTTCCCATTTGGGCAGGGTACGAACCCTAAGCACTACAGTGAAACCTCCATGAGTCGATATTGAAGGGACCATCGACTCATGGAAATATCGAGTCATGGAACAGCAATCCTTTGGAAAGCTGCTTGTAGGGACCATCATAGTAACCATTGAATTTTGTTTTTAGTATGGTTCCATGAGTCGATATCGAGTCATGGAACATCGACTCATGGAGGTATCACTGTAGTTGGTAGCGAAGTTTTGGAATGGCTCTGATTGGAATATGACAAATTTATAGTTTGATGTTTGACTCATATTTTCCGATGAGTCTTGGTCTGTTCATTAATATTTATATTCAGTGTGTTGTCCCAACATAATATTGATAAGTCGATTAAAATTTGCTGCATCAGAAATCTCCATCATCCTTCTTCACATTGGATACGATTCAATTTATAAGAGTTTTAAAAACCCACATAAACATACTTGTAACACATGTGGCCATAATTTTCCACCAATACACCTCCAAAGTTTTGGAACTGTCTGCTATTTGTATTCGAGACGCATCATTTAATGTCACATGCGTGAGATTGAAGTTAACAGGATTTTTACGGTGCATTGAATGTGCGACAAACGCGCGCTACTTCCTTTTGAGCAGACCGGAAGGGAAAATCTCCAGATCCTTCACGTGGAGCTTTGATATAAAAAACCGGCTCTCTGCTGATCCGCTAAATCTCCTTCGTGTCTAATTCGTCCTCACGAATGCTGGAAGGAGGACAAAATTCACCCTACTTCTATATTGCAGGGGACGTGAAACGATGATACACGCGAACGAGCTCCACGGTGGCAGTTTTTCATGCAGGATATAGCAAGAGGTGCGACTTTTTTTCAATAAAAGAATCTTGATTGGAATTTCGTGCTTTGTAAAAAAGTGTTAATATACGCGTATAAAATGTGCTGCGTATCAATATTCAGCATAACCAATATATTTTACGACACTTAATGCGTGATTTGATATTTATTGGGATCTCCGACGAGTCGGAGAAAAATGCGTACATACACGGAGAAATATTTTTACCTAATTTTTGAGTTTACTTTACCCAAAATTAAGTATATCGATTATAGTTTCAACCCAAAATCTCTCGGTTTTCTCTTTCTCCCACACGAATGTTGTCAAAAATAGAGAGAGCTGCATCTACCCAATGGGGGTACTTTGGCCCAATAAGCCAAATTTGGGTAAATGCAACTTTTCTTATGTTTGGGTCGAAAGAACTCAATTTTACGTTAAATCAACCCAAAATTGAGTATATTTTTCTAAAGGAATTAAAGCCAAACTACCTAGTGGGGACCTTGGAAATTTAGCCAAAATTGAGTTATTGGGCTCAACTACGGAATTGCGTTGAAACAACCCAAAATTGAGTTGAATTCCGTCTCCGTGTAAGATAACGTATTACACGCTTAGAAAGACTAACGAAAATTAGATCTAATAAATAACATACTGGATCATCTGATTTAATTTTTTGTACCAGTTTATGTTAAGTGATCTTTGATGTAAATCTATTTCTTTTTGCGAAAATCATGAAACAGTTTAACATTTATGATGTTCTTAATTTCTTAGATGTGTCTTCACAAAAGATGTGAGAAAATAAAAAAAAAATAGTTTGTCAACTTGCATTTTTACTTAAAATCTGCAAAGATCAGTAATTAATTATTTTTACATGACATGAGTTCAATGTTGTGTTTATATTTTGTGAGCGTGCATAGAATTCCCATTCTCGAATATTTATTACTATTTTGAAAGGAACGTCAACTAGCCTAGCAAAATCCGTTAATTTCCAAAGGATTGTACCGTTTTGGGTAAATGAGATGTCAACATTTTTTAGTGACTATAATGCATTTAATTCGAAATCACAAACATAAGTTTTACTTATTTATTTAGGTAGGGATCTATTTGCTGCCACTATTCAATGATGTGCATTTTTGATAATGTGTAAAGCTGGTTAAATAATGATAACAGTATAAGAATGACAGGAGTGAGAGAAACGGAATTGTCAAATTACGAGGGAGCTGGTTTTACCTGTAAATTACTAACTTGCCTCCGTATATGCGCTAAACTAGATGGATTGCACGCCATGCTGGCGAACACTAAACGTTCTTCGTAGTCGTATTCACATAGTATTTTATAATCACATAAATAGAAACGGTCGCCCACGCAGAACCTGGAAGGAGAAATTGAGAAGAACAAGGTGGAGATATTAGAGTCAGAAGATTTTTCTCATTTATGAGTAAATGAATTTAACGAGTAAATCCGGTTTTATGAAAGCCTTTGTCATTGTTGATATCATTTGTTTTAGTGTAGTCGTATTTAGAACAATTTTGGTAGGGATAGTATATCTAAACTTTTGAATAATCCATGAAATTGTTCCTTGGATTCTTAAAAGTAATTTGCCAAAAATAGTTTTTGAAGCTTCTTCTAAGAAGTTTACAGAACACCTCCCATAATTTGATTATTGTTTAGGAATCTCGCACGTATATTTTGTCGAGATTATACTAAGATTATACCCGGAATATACTAGGAATTACTTCAGATACGACATAATAAGATTAGGTACATGAAAATTCGTGCAGAAAATTCTCCACGAAATTCCAACAGTTTGATCTAGGAACTATCTTTGGAGTTCTATTGAGGAAGAAGTTTCTCGAAAACTCACACAGAGATTTCGATGATGAATTTCTGGAGAAATTCCTTAAAATTATGTTTAAAGGTATTTCAAGAAGAAATCCTGAAAAAAAAATAGCTCATCAACGTCCAAGGTACCGTGATTTCGGGTGAAATTGATCACTTTTCACGGTTTTTCTTGTCTGATTTCTATAATGTTGACAACGCCATACAACTGAATGCAGAAAAACAAGTATGGAGGTGAGCCTTATTGACTCAAGTACCAACATCTTCTAACAAATGTAATTTTAGTGCTAAAAAATATGTCTAAAATAAAAAATCGGGAGATCTCATTTCGGGGTGAAATTGATCACTAATCAATGCGATTATTGTTAGTTTTCAAAACAACTCTACATAATGAATTTGAGCTCCCTGAATCCGAATATGCTTGCCAAATTCTTAACAATACAATATTTATAGAAATAATGAATGTTTATATTTCAAGAATAACGCAGAAAACGCCTAAATGTATGCAATTTCCTAAGGAATTTTCTGATATATAACAGAAATTCAATTATTTCAACCAAATTAACGAATTGGTACGAGTTTTGGTTATGAAATCTAGTTTAGGGATATATCTTAACTATCCTAACAAACTTTCAGGATTATACCATGTCCAAATCCTTGTCTAGAACTAGAAGTTTATTGATGTTTGTCAATATTGCACCGTAAAAGATATTGAAATTTTACTTTATTTTCATAGCAATGAACATTTTTGAACGCAAAAAACTTCACAACACACAATTTGGGCATACTTACGACAAACAACGTTCATTCACTGCAGGTTACATTGATATTTGTGCTCCATTAGAAAGAAATAAAATCGAGTGACACAGTGATCAATTTCACCCTACTGATCAATTTCACCCGAATTTACGGTACCCAACATTGTGTTTAAGTCCCGGAATTGTTATCAATAGTTCCCATAAAATAAACTCCACAATAATGTGGAGACTTTCTGCCAAATAGAGCAAGATAAAGAAGAAGACGGAGAAGAATAATGCCAGGTGCAGCTTTCTTTGTAAGAATTCTTGAAAGTATTTTTACAGGGAAGAAAAATTGACCCTGAAAGAATTCATGTAGAAGTTGCTGGTAATCCCTGTAAGAATTTCAAAGGAGTTCTTATGAAATAAACTTCAGGAGATATTTCTTAAAACATCCAGAAAGAACACTGAAAAAAATGCCTAGGAGGGTTCCTGATGTTTGCTTTCGAGGAATATATGTTAATTTGTTCAAGGAATTCTTGGAGAAATTATTTAAAATAGTTTTCTTGGAAACTCCTGTAATATTATTTGGATAAAGCAGAAAAAAAATAATAATAAATCCTTAAAAGATACATGGAAGCGCAAAGTGAAATATCAAATCGCGATAACTTTTCTGTTTCTCGGTATTTTTGCACCATTTTTTCACAAGTTCTCAAAAAACTCTTCTAGTTTGAGGATCCGTGTCGATATTGATCATTGGTCATCTGGATCCAGAGATATTCCGAAATTCCTTGGGGGACCAACGCTTAATCATAACCCACGAATATATCTTAGGCTACAGATTTTTTAACGTATTCAGATGTTCACTCGTTGGAACAATACATTAATGAGAGTATGTTGTGAAAAAATGAAGCAATTTGGAGCAGCCGTCTTTGACTAATGAGCATTTATGTTGCTGGTACCAAGCTGACTATATAAAGATCTTGGAAACTTAAAAAAAAACCCATATCGTAATTTTCAGATATCTTTAAGAATTCTTAACCAATTTGTATGATTTTTTCAGAGTAGCTCCTTATTACATGACATTGTATAGCCCACATTTTACTTTTTCGATAAGTTGACGTAAAACAAAATGGCCGCCTAAGACATTTTGTATGGAAAATGTCGGTCCCCCAAGGAACATTGGAATATCTTTAAAACCAGATCACCAATTATCAATATCGACACGGATCCTCAAACTAGAAGAGTTTTTTGAGAACTTGTGAAAAAATGGTGCAAAAATACCGACAAACAAAAAAGTTATCGCGATTTGAATTTTTTCTTGCGGTAAAAAATGAAGCTGCCGGTAGAGGGGTTAAATCAACATTATTATTGGTACACTCAACAGCCAACAGTTAGACCAACGAAGAAATTAAAATTTACACAAATATCAGTCAATTTATGCCAATCAGATGCATTTGAAGTCACTGTTGTCCTTAAGTGTTCGGAATATGAGTCAAAACGGTACTACAGAAAGAACTTTTTGAGTTATATCTAGAGATTTTTTTTCAGACTTCTTCAGCAAAATATTATGTATTAATGCCGTAACCAAAACATATGTATTAATGCTCTAACTGTCCTAGTTCATTGTGGTCATCTTAGTGCAGTTTTATACATGATAGGTAATATGGGCAATATTTTTCTCACGCGCTTCAAGGATGAATCGCATCTTCTGCAGGAATTCTTAAAATGGTTCGAAAGGAATTCTAGAAAAACTCATAAAAGAATTCAGAGTAAAATTGTTTAAAATAATTCTCTAAAAGTTTCTTGAAATAAATCCTGTACAATTCTCAGAAGTATCTGTAAGACTAATCCAAGCAAACAAAAGTTTAAATGAAAGGGCATGTTTTGGCTTAAGCAGCTCACTTAAGTAATAAACCGAACATAAATTAACATAAAGTTAATTTAAGTTGCTTGTATAGAATTTTGCTCGAAAAAAAAAAGCTGGTTAGGAGCTTGTTCTGAGTTACTTCCTCAAGAATCAAATTCTGTCAGTGTCCATCGTGTCCCAAGTAGCATTGATAGCTGAACAACAGTTTATTCATTCATTTATAGTCTTTAGAGCGGTTTGTGCAACTCCTATTCCACTAAAATTTATGTTGGGGTTCACTCATCATAGTAACACAAAAACTACTAAAAGTAAACTTTAGAGTTCACTGTTCAAGTAAAATGCGAACCGTTGGTTGCTTGGGTTATCGTAATGTACACCCGATTCTGTTTTTGCACGGATTTTTTTTTACACGGCCGTGTACAAAAAGTTTCCATACAAAATTTTTCACCAAAATCTTATTTTTGCATGAAACGTCGAGAATTGAAATTTTGAACAAAAAACTTTTTTTGCACGGTACGCATCCCCCGTGCAAAAACAGAATCGGGTGTGAACAAATAAATCACTAGAGAAATCCGGTCAAAAATCGGGTCACTTCTTGAGCGATTTTACATGGAAAAGGTTGAATACATGGTGAGAGATGAGAAGGAATCCTAAGCAGAATTCCTGAAGAATACTTTAACAATTTCTTGGACTAATCACTAAAGAAATTTTTGTTTAAATCTATGCAGAAACTCATGGAAATATATTTTTAAAATTTTCTTTAGATTTCTATACGTATCTCTGGAGGACTACCATCCACATGAATTCCTTCCAGGATTTTAAGTTATCCATTGAAAAATCTCTTGAGAAATAAGAAAAATGTAAAATTTGAGGAAGAATCACTGAAAAGATTCCTGAAGGAATCTAAGGATGGGTTCTGTGAGGATTCCTTTGTGTAATTTGTGTGTGCATCCAAAGATGCAAGGAGGCAGTAATGCATTTTGAACTGAAAGCTAGCCAAAACTGAACGGAGCAAGCTCAAATTTTGCTCGAGAACGCAGTAGACAGTGAACTCCCGAGCCGGAGCCCACTGCTGCTCTCGAACGCCCCGATCAGATCGCAATGCACTACAATGGTTATCAAAGCATAGATTTAGGTTTTTACCAGCAAAAGATTTCCTGAATCAATAATGAAACCAATTTAGTTTTAAATAAATATATTATGTCTTGTTTTTGGCATTTTTCAAACAACTTTAGCACGGTAAGATGTCGTGGATTCTGGCAGAACAATCTGCGTTCAGTTTTTAGCTCACTAGCGTTCAAATTTTTGAACTGAACAATGAGCAAGCCTACTTGATCACTCCGTGTAACAAATTGAACTGGAACGCGAACTGAACGCGTTCAAATGCATTACTACCTGGAGGAATTCTTAGAATGGTTATATTTATGATAATTGCATGCACAAAATTCTAAACATATCTCTGAAGAAACCATTGAAGAGTTTTTGGAAGTATTGTAACTGTTTTTTTATTTGAGAAATGCAAGAAAATTTTTTTTCAATTTTTTAGAGAGACTGCATGAAGAAATATCAAGAATAAAATTTGAAGAAAGATCCGAGACAATACATAAGTTTCGGAAAAAATGTAGTAATGCAAAATGAATCGGCGGCGTTGCGCGGTGGCGCACAGGTCTCTGACATGTAGTTTTTCTTACATGAATTCGATTGTAGAAGCCCAGTTAAATGTTTGGACAAAAATAGAAATTTTGGATTATACTCAAAATATCTTCTTTTTAAAAATCTACGGAAATTCTATTTTACTACACTGTGCCTATGACTGTGCACTGTGCATTCAAAATTTATTTTTCTTCAAAAACTACAAAAATCCTATTTTAAAACTTTTTGTCTCCATATCAAAAATAAAAAAAATCAACTTCCCCGACAAACAATCTAGAGAAAGTTTCAACCTGGTTTTCTTTCATTTCAAGGTAATGATATTGTATTTATTTTGTGGATTGTGCTTTTACTTGTAACTGGTAAAAAAAAGACAATTTACACCGTCTTCAGCACATAGGCACAGACTGAACAATCACTAACATTAGGCAACGGACAACACGAAACACCCAGTAGCCCAGCGATGAATTTTTCGTTCGACGAAAAGTTTTCACCGACTGGCGCGAGAATCGAACCCACACCCCGTGGCACAATACGCCTAAACGACTGACGCCGCTAACCGCAAGGCCACGAAGCCCACTAGAATAAGCTATCCTTCATAGGGATCAGTTTTTTTTTGTCTATTGATGCCATCCAATTAAAAAAAAATAACAATAAATAAAAATAACTTTAACTTTTTTTTACATCATATGTAGGCTATAGGACGCTGGGCGTTACCGGGTTAATTGCTACTATCTTGCAGGAGTTTTTAAGAAATCCGTAGAGCAGTGATCCTCAGCCTAACCGGTTATGCGGGCCACCACATTGCTCTTAAAATACGTCGCGGGCCACAAATATCTGTTTTATATGTCTGATCAAAACGACTCGACTAGTTTATTGGGTATTTTTCCCTCCAATAAAGTTACACATAAACAATTTTAGTACCAAAATATTGTCACATCATATTTGACATACATTGGATCTAACAAAATCAACATGTAACGTACACTGTTAGATTGTACATTAAACGTAAGGTGCGTGCTTTTCCTGAACTGCCATATAAATTGGCGTGTGAGTATTTGTTTCCACACATTTAAGATTTGCACGAAAATCTATTCTATATAACAATCGTCCAAAAAATTCGCTCGGCACGACTCTGTCAGTCAAGGTTTTCGACAGTTTGTTACTCGACTTCTGAAATATGCATGCCTATTGTAATCGACAGTTACTAACAGTTTTAATAATCTTTCCTAATGTCCCTGGATTCTTAAGAGTTTGTTCTTCGTACAAAGATACATGGTAAAAATTATAAGATTTCCGGAAGTGAAATATCGTGGTTACAAACAATTAAGCACCGATTTAAGAAATAAATACTTTTTCAAAAATTAAACAGGCTTTGACAAACTTTCAATATTTTCAACATTTTGAAATATAATGAAATAGTTGAAACATTAATATAATATCAACAATTAACTTAAGTGTCATATAAAATTCTTAGCCACAGCAAAACTAAAAGTTCTGCGTAATTTTGGAAGTAAAAGAGAAATACTTGAAAAAAAAAAGAACTTTTTTAATTATATTCTGTTATCAAGAGATGATTAAACTTTGGGTTATCGGGCAAACTCTAGAAATAAGAAAATTCCTTTAGTTTCTCAATAGACATTTCACTGTTCAACACATGTGGAATAAGAAAATCTGAAGATTAATCAAATGGCCCTCTGTTGGAAAAAAAGGTAGCCATATTTTACAGAAGATAAATTTTCAACTTTTGAACTTACAATTTGCGGGCCGCACTACTCCAATATTCAAAATCACTCCGCGGGCCGCACAAACCCTTGCTGAGGGCCGCAGTTTGGTGACCACTGCCGTAGAGGTATTCTTATATCAATCTGTGGAGGAAGTTTGGTGATTTTCTAGAATTCTAAGATTCTTGGTGTGGTTACTGGTATTAGTTTTAGTCGAATTTGAGAAGGAGCTTTATGGAAAAAATCTTATAAAAAATCATGGAAAACTTATGGCAGAGTTCCAGATAAACTGCCAGGAACATTTTTAAAACATGTAAAAAAAGGTTTGATGAAAAATATTCATTGGAAAAATCTAGAATTTATTCCTGAAAATTTATTAACAATACTTCTGTTTTAATCTTTGGAGGAATTCTGTGAGTAGTTCCTGCAGGAATTCAAGAAATATTTGAAGTTTCAAAACTGTCCGTGTCCTGGAACTATTTTTAAAACACGTTTGTAAAGGGCCATCCATTAATAACGCAAGTGGGGGGATTTGAGATTTCTTACGCGCCTTGCAATTTATTTCAAATTGAAAAATGAAAAATGAAAAATGAAAGTCACTTTTGAAACACCCCTAGGAATATTTTAATTCTGGACGAGCTGTCGTTATGTGCATTGGAATGTCATTGACTCTACAGATTTTAATCTTTTTTAGTCATTTATCATATCAATATCAAGATACGGGCAATAAAATCGTGTTATACTTAGAAAAATGTGTTCTTTCGATCAAGCTACTAAAAGCCGTAGAGTAGAGAATTTTTCTTGTCTTTGATAATTTTATTTTACAGCAAAACTCAATAGCTACACAATATCGTAGTCAGTGTGCAGTAGATCGGCCAATATTGGTAAGACTACGAAAAGTTACTGTGAAAATTTGAGCGGAATTCAGGAGCTAAACATGCTTGAAGCTTGTATGAAGAAAATCGTCCAAATATGTGGGCTTCGTGGCCGAGCGGTTAGCGGCGTCAGTCGTTTAGGCGTATTGTGTCACGAAGCGTGGGTTCGATTCCCGCTCCAGTCGGAGGAAACTTTTCGTCAAACGAAAAATTATTCACTGGGCTAATGGGTGTTCCGTGTGTTGTCCGTTGCCTAATGTAAGTGATTGTTCAGTCTGTGCGGCCTTTGGCTGAAGACGGTGTAAATTGTCTAAAAACGGATCTCATTACATTTCCATCCAGCAACAAACCGGAAGTCCTTAATCCTTAAAAAATTCTCATTATTTTTTCTGGGGAATGTCCCATTCTGGGGAGTGGCTTTCTGGGGAACGTCCTATTCTGGGGAATGGATTTCTGGGGAATGTCCCATTCTGGGGAATGTCGTTCTGGGGAATGGGTTTCTGAGAAATGTCGTACAATCTTTGAAGGCATCTGTTAAAAAAGGGATGTATCATTAAATAAACTTTAAGTGGAATACTTAGTTGAATGCACTGCCCATATTCGCATAGTCGACGTAAGCGCCAATATGACCACAATGCATTTTTTCATTGCTATGCATTATTTATCTACTAACACACTGGTTGGACATGTGAACAGCGCTTATTTGTTCTCAAATATTAGCTAGCAAAACACACCCTTTTTTTACAATCAAGGTAATCTGATGATCAATCGCCATTGCCTTGCCGACTTTTGAGAAAAAGTCATACACATTTCCATGTAATTAGCTTTAGATTATGAGTATTTAATTTTCAACAAGAGATCAAAAAGTTGCTCGAAAACCATGTGTCTTTTATTTTGAAACTTATTGTTATCAATTCTCTGCCAACTCTAACGACAGATAAACAGACGTAACAGCTTGAAAAGTTATCAATTTTAAACAATGTCACGTAAACATGCTAAAAATACTGTATTCGGTAAACTATAGCTGTCAAACTTGAAACTAAATATGTCAAACTTGAACAAAAGCGAAGTGAGAGCCACGAGTGAGCCGTCCGACAAATACCAAGTAATAGAATTTGGCATTTCAATGCTGTTTGTCTTTGCTCTAACCATGGATACAGTGTAAAAATGCTCTTCAGCTAATTTTGTTCGATTTTCGTAGAAAATCCCAAACAGCTGAGCTAGCTCAGGAGCTTCATCAATTGAGTACAAAAAGGGATTTAAAAGTGTCTTGCTGTCTGTCAACGAAATGTGATAACAATTAGAACAAATTAGCACTCTATTACGCATACTTACCGGTGATTGCACTGCTGACAGGCGAAGCACTCTAAATGGTAGACGTTGTTTTTGGCACGCATCACCATTTCGAACGCCGGTATCACCTTGTTGCACGCGGCACAGTATCCCGTTGTGCCGAACAGTCTAAGATAGTCTCGCTTACACAGTATTAGGTTCGCTTTAGTATACAGGGTAGAGCCGACTTCGCCGAGCCGACAATCACAGCATCCACACTTGAGGCAGTCCTCGTGCCAGAAGAGGTCCAGGGCTTTCAGCAGGAACCGCTCGGTAATGCGTTTCCCGCAACCTGCGCAGTCCTTGGCCATGCCGTTGCTTCCGATGAGGTTCGGGGTGGACGAGACCGATGATTGGATTGCCGGTGCGTTCGGTTGTAACTGTCGTGTGTCCCATAGCTGTAACACTGGCGGCGTTGAGTGTCCTGGCTGATTGTTGTTGTTGTACATTGACTGGGTGATCACTGATCGGTTCCACTGCAAGGAAAAAAAAACAGAGAAGAGCTCATCAGAAAGATGTTGGGAGAGGTAAGCTAATATTCTTTCGCATTGGGACCTTTGCTAACAAAATCTTTGAAGGGTATTTCAAATGAAATATTCATTTATTAAAATGGTTCACAATTTAGAGGTAGACAAAATTCACATCCAATTTATGCTCACACGGCACTTATGATTTGATTTCTTACGGCATGGTGTCAATCTTTCCATATGTGATAGATGTATCCCCAATTTCAATCAACCAATTCCATTATTATATGAATCAATCGTAGTTTGTCCTTTCTCCATACTGTGGATGGCGACATGCCATTCTACGGCTTGATTTCACTTTTCTCCATCACATATTGCATATGTATGCATATGTCACATTAGGGTTCCCATTCCCGGAAAATATGAATTCCCGGAAAAGGATTTTCTGTTTCTCCGGATTCTCAGATTTTCCGAGAACATTTATTATAATGAAGTGTTTAGCAACTACATATATCCAAAGGGGGCCCAGATAGCCGTAGCGGTAAACGCGCAGCTATTCAGCAAGACCAAGCTGAGGGTCGTGGGTTCGAATCCCATCGGTCGAGGATCTTTTCGGGTTGGAAATTTTCTCGACTTCCCAGGGCATAAAGTATCATCGTACCTGCCACACGATATACGCATGCAAAAATGGTCATTGGCATAGTAAGCTCTCAGTTAATAACTGAGGAAGTGCTCATAAGAACACTAAGCTGAGAAGCAGGCTCTGTCCCAGTGGGGACGTAACGCCAGAAAGAAGAAAGAAGAAGATATCCAAAGAATCACCATTATACAATTACAGTATGGCCCACAAAAATATGAAAATCACCATATTATGCTTAATGGTAGTTTTTACATGGAAAATGAACTATATTCACTAGTTGATTTGTTTAATCTGTTTTTAATTTTGAACAAGATTTTTATCTTTTATTTTGGCCTTATAAGAGAGGATTCGGGAACGGACATTTTATTTTATTTATCATGTGTTGGAATAGAGGAGATAGCTGACCCCACTTGTGCACCCCTACTACTCATCACTCAAAACAAACATCTATCGCGTATTTCTCGCCAGCAGTAAATTCACCATCATCTACAACTATACCGAAGTGATTCAGTTCATATCAATCTACGGTTCGAGTCGGGCATCTGTTTTGGTCGTCATTTGCTGTTGTTTTGTATACGTCGTCGTCGTTCAATAATCAGAAATCTCATGTTAATTCGTTATTATCCTTAGTTCAACATCAATAAATTAAGTTTAAATCGTAGCTTATGAGCACAATCCGCAAGTTTGTTGTTTTGTAACCGTAGTGATGAATAAATAAGAATAAGCGGCCCATTGCACCCAAAAAATGGAACTGCGAAAGAATCTTGCATATAAATTTATTTTTTTTTTGTTTTTTTTTTGTAATTGAACATACTGACCCCTGCTGAAATGATAATTTCTGAAGATTCGTTTCGTAGTTGAATTGGTGGTTTGCATTGGTACGGTTGATCTGCCCTCAGAAACCGGGTATGCTAGATGGGTTGATCTTCCGTAGAAACCGTTGCCCGAACACGATAGAATGGGAATGGTGGATGATCTGCCCTGTGCAGAAACCTCGACGAATATGGCTTAGTTGATCTACGAAGGAAACCGCTAGCCAAACTGCGATTGCGTGGTTGAAGTGATGATAACGATTGCCGACGGGTTGCGCTTGCTTCTCCGGTTGATCTGCCCTCAGAAACCGGGTATGCCAGTTGGGTTGATTCTCCGTGGAAACCGTTTGCCCGAAAACGATGTTGCGAATGGCGGTTGATCTGCCCTGTGCAGAAACCTCGAAGAATGTGGCTTAGTTGATCCACGAAGAAAACCGCTGGACGAACTGTTGTTGGTTGGTTGATAATACTAGTCGATTACTTGGTTGATTTGCTAGGTAAGTTGATCCATCGTGAAAACCGTTTGCCCGAACACGATTGATGAGAATATTGGTTGATCTGCCCTGTGCAGAAACCTCGAAGAATGGTGGCATGGTTGATTCACGACGAAAACCTCTAGCTACACTTCGATGAAAACGATTCACAAGATGATTTTGATGAACGGATGTTGACTTGATTGGTGGCGCTGATGTGCTAGCTTAGCGGGTTGGTTCCACTTCCGAACGATTGCTTGCTTGTGTTCCGATCATCGGGAATGCTCGGCCGATATCGAGATGTGGTGGATTGTCCAGGGTGGACACTATTGCTTGCGTGTGTTGTTTACGGTGCTCCTGGTATTCCATCCATCGAGCTTAGTATTCTTGTGATGAAGGCTTTCATAACGTCAACGATGAGTTGAAACTCTTCATAGGCCTTGTTTCGATCATTCGTCCATGTCATATGATAGAAAAGATTTGGATCTGGGGGCTGCAGGCTTAATATTATTTTTTTCAATAACGTCCTAAGCAGGGCAGATAGTCGACAGATTCTTCACAGTGCGGTGACGAAATAAAAAAGACACCGTCATCCAGTATAATAACTCTGGCAGGTCGTCGTCTCGTCATCGACGAAAGAATGCACGACTAACTTCAATCCAAAATCGTCAACGAGTAAATTTTTCTTCATTCCGATTGCTACCCTTACTGCATGTTCGCTTGCTTCGCACCAAACAACGAATCACATAATTGCTTGTATTGGCAAAAAATCCGCTCTCCTCATGATTCTATAATAGCTCTGTTGGAAATCGCGTAGAGTTGACGATTCAGAGATCATTTGTTCAAATCCAGACGTGTTTCGTTATTTTTGTTTTGTTTGTTTTTTTTTCAAAGAATGCTCATTAATTGTCGAAGACACGATTCATATTTTTAGTCGGCTCAGTGCTCCCGAACGAAGACTCGCCCGTAACGAAATAATCGTATTTGATCGTCATGAAGCCGAGCCTATATGATCGGATCTATGCGGAAAATCGTCATCAGAACGCTGGTTTAGTGACAATGGCGATGCTTCTTTGAGTTTCGTCGTCGACTTTTTTCCATTTGGCGGTGACGATTGTCCACCCTGGTCCTAAAGCCCTGTCCCAACTTTGATACCAAATGCTTAAGTTTAGGCCAGAAACATATATTTGCTCAATTATCAAATGCTCTCCATTGGTTTTTGGTTAAACGCATTTTTATCTGATTGTTAAAATTTTGTCACACCGCTTGGTTTAAACTCAAATTTTGGATGTATGTTGTTTACCTCTTCCTTTCCGAAATGTCAGATAGGAGCAACCCCAGTGTTAAAAATTTGAACCCTTGTGGTGTGAACGTCAAAGTGTCAAGGTTCCAATTTTTACCAATTTTTTAAATTAAAGTTCAAGGTGAAGATGAAACGAAGCCAAACCTAAAATTTTCAAGGGCACAAGTCTAGAAAACCAGGTCACCAATGAAGCTGAAATTTAATGGATTGAACATTCACTGGTGGTGACTAATCCATGAAGTTTTCAGCTGGATTAGCTATCTGGTTTTCTAGATTTGTGCTCTTGAAAACTTGGGATTTTACTTCGTTTCATCTTCACTTTAAATGTGATATATGTATACATTACATAGGTGTTTTTTTCCAAAGAAGTAGCAAGAACACGCTCTGTTGTGTTATTTAATAAAACCAAGATTTTATCAAAAATTTTAGGACCCTATCAATCATTGTTATAGGCTGTTTTTTATTGCGCCAAACTGTCATGAAACGGACTAGAATTTATAAAATAATGGTGAATGTATTGCGATACCATTTTTTATGCTCAAGTGCTCTTCATCGAAATTGCAAAAAATGTTGTGCACAATTCGTGGCAGAACTCGATTTTTACAGCGCTCGGCAAGCTCAGAAGGAAGCTTCTTGTCCTGATAACCACGAGGATGACTTACCGCTAATAGACACGACGCCTACAATAGCAACAAGTTCATCATATCATCCACAACGTTCTACGTCGGCGGGTCAAGCTGATCATCCCGACCTGGTTGATCAAGTCATCTTGCAAGATTTCCTTCAAACCTTCAGACGAGCAGGGTGTGCGAGCACATCAAGATTTTAAGGACGTCGAACAATGGTTTGAAGGGAAAAATAACGTCAATGCAATGGGAACATAGAGTTGGAAATTAGTTCGACTAAAATATCCAGAAGAACATAAAAGACAATCACCAACCAAAACAAAATATTTCGTTGTTCAATGTGTAGAAAAAAAGTTGAATAAAAAGTATCATGAAACATATATTCTATTTTATTTTTCTTAATCCGAGATTTTAATTTACATTGTAGCAAAAGTATAAAAAGGTGATGTACAAAAAATAAAGCAGAAGATAATAGCTGCAAATAAACTCTGCTGTTACCCCTAGGAATTGTCACAAAAAATATCTTTTAATTGTTATTGAGCATTTAAGCATTTTTACAAATATCAAAAACATATACATTTTCAAAACGAGTTTTTTATTGTTTACGGAGATCTACGGGCATATAAGCTCTCAATAACAATTAAAAGACATGTTTTTATCAAATGAAGTATTGTCATTGTGCTGTTCATATATGAGAAATGAAGCAAAGATGATATAGCCATAACACTATCATAGAGTTTGATATAAAAAATTGAAAAGTTCGTTAGCCTGTAATATTTTAAATTCATTATAGTAAACAAGAAACAAAATAACCTGCAAGGGATCCTCCATAAACCACGTGGTTATATTTTTGGTATTTTTCATCCCCCTTCCACTTGGGGTCAACTCTTCAAATTTTTATTTTATTTACATGAACCGTAACCTTTGAACAGACCCCCTCCTAAAATGAACACGCATTTTACGGACGGTTCCACAGTATGATTAAGGAGTTGTTCATAAACCACGATATTTCTAGAGAGATAGCTGGTAGATAGTAGTATCACAAAAATCGCTTATTTCAATCATTTATATCAAATATTCCATCATTTGCGATACTTTAAAAAACGGGGAGGGTACAAAAAGGGGGGGTGTCCCTGCAAATGTAAGTACAACTTTTCATATTGCATTTTGAGTTTAAAACATAATATGGCACATAAATTCTGCTGTCTTGAAAAAAAAAAAAAAAACACTGTGCCGGGTTATTGATTTGATTGATTTTTAATGAAAAAAATGCAAAATGTTCAAGTATATATGACCTGGGGCAGACACGAACATTCCGAAAACGCCATTATTTTTACTCATTTTATACTTTCAAGCCCGGGGAGTCCGGTCTCCGTGCATTCTGATCGCCTTTTTTTTTTTGTACTGTGTTATTGAAATGGTTTTATTTTTAAATGATAATTATCAACATCATTTATTTAAGATCAAATTTTAATTTATTTTTCTTATATCTTCAATATATCAAAACTTTTAGTATTATATACAGCTATGAATCTATTACCACAGTCATGTCAGAATACACTACATCAATCAGAAGTACCGTTCAGCTACAAAAAAAATCTCTAGTATGCCAAATTTAAGATCGTTCAATTTTTGCATTTTATGTGACATACTGTACCTTATATCAATGTACCCACTCAGTAGCGCAACCAGGGGTTTGGTTCTGGGGGGGGGGGGGGTTTGATATCTTGAAGGTTATAATTTTTGGGAAAGTAAGAAGCCAGACCCCATTCTTGGCCTCAATTCGGCAATGGGGTTTTTAAAAAAAGCTAGAGCGCTCATATTTGGCCACAATATGCATCGTACTGATGCGCTTCTTACACCAAAGTTTCAGACAATTCTACCGAGAAAAACCCCCCATGCCAAACTGAATCAGGGAAGTGCCCAAATGGTTCTGCACCCTATGTTTCACAAAAAAAAAAAAAAAAATGGGTTGTAGAGTTTTAGTATATTTTGGTTTTTGAATGTACATACTTGGTTAAACTCATTAAACATGATTAAAATACATAACGCGTGATAATGCTCAATCAGCATTTACTTATCTGTATTTGTTGAATATTTACCATCAGTGTTGACCAGACTCATTTCCCCGAAATTCGAATTGTTGAAGCCATGAACTGTTATAACTGTGCGTTGTATTCCTGTGATGGAGGGGGAAGTGGTTGGGCTTGAGTGTTGCACATGGGATCCGACAGTTTCGATCTCGGTGGGACCGCAATTCAAGTTTCGGTGAAACGATTCGCACTCACTCACTCACTCATTTCATTTCACCGAAACTTGAATTGTGGCTCTCTGGGATCAAAATTGATCGATTTTGTGTGCAGTACTCAAGCTTAACCATCTGCTCTTCTATCTTAGGAGGATAGAGCATGGTTGTAGTAGTTCGTGGCTTCGTAGTTAGGAAAATTATATTTTCGGGGAAATGAGTCTGAGCAACACTGTTTACCATAGCATTCGTTGTCGTCCCATGTTACAGTATTCGATATGCAGAAGAAGGAAACATTATCTGCGTAATTTTTTAAAACTGAAGAAACGATTCTCCGGAAATTCATATGCTCTGAAGGTCGGGAAAGTTTGCAATGTAATGAGCATGGGATGGGACCTTTTTCCCAATATATTTAAATGGATGACCAACTTCTGACACAAATGCTTCAGTTAGTTTTCAGAAAAGGCAAAACAATATTATAGCCTTACAGCACTGGACAGAATAAATTGCCACGGGTCGCTTTTCATATTAAAGATCAAACTTGGAGACCTGGGTCTTGGGCTTCTAGTGGGCTTTTTGTAATTTGCACTGAAATTCATAAATAAGCTTTCACTCACTTCACATAATTTCACTCAGCAGAAAATTCATGATATTTCAAACACAAATTTCTTTATTATCGTATGTTTCGCATCGTGTGAAAAATGTCTTTCACTTTGATTTTATTTGAATACAAAATTTTTACCAAATAATATAGTTCTAAAAACAAGTTTGAATTATTGATCTATTTAGCCAAAATAGTGGAATAAACAGTTTTATTTTTGTGTTTTTTGTTAAATTTGAAGATTTATTATTACTCAAAGATTGATTTTTTAAAGCTGCGAATTTCCGGCTAACCTATGTGTTTCCAAGTTAGGATGTAAATTTTAAGTCAATCCAAGTACTAGAAGCCGAGATCCAATCCTCCCAAACTCGACCATTTTGTTTTGTTAAAACGACCAACTTGTACTATATTTTGTTCAGTACTGTATTATAGTACAAGTTTGCAAATATTTTTGTTTTATTAACCTCTTCAGGGGTCTAAGAATTTAAAGAAAACATAGAATAAGAATGTTACTCACTGAAACTCAGAGTGTTAATACGAGCCTAAATTACTGATCCATAATTGTAGAATGTTAATGAACTACAGAAATATACAAGATAAGCCTTATATTTTTCGGCTCTGGGGGGGGGGGGGGGGGGGGTTGACCCCTAAACCCCCCCTTGGTTGCGCCACTGTACCCACTGGATCTTAGAATGTCATAAAGTTTACAATATTCATGTGTATGAAAAATTATATGCAAGATAAGATAAAAGATTTATCGAGGGATATACACTCCCGGGATCCCCGGGAATTTGCAGTTTTATTTCCTGTTTCTCGAGAAGTTAAATCCCGGGAAAATTTGGGGATTGATTCGAGGTTAGGAACTTCATTTATACATTAAGGACGGAGAGTTTTTTTTTGGGTTTCAATTGTACTTAAGCTACTTGGGCAACTAAAGCCATTCTCTAATTTGACATATGATGTGAACCTCCCCTTTACGTAATGCGCCTTTAGTGTTGCAACTGCTACCATCTCTCGACATCGACGTCATCAGCATCATCGCTTCAGTAACCGTTAAAATTGGGTGAAATTGATCAATGTGCCCCCATAGTTTAATATCATAAAAATGCCAGGCAGCAATTTTCAAATTCTGTAGCAATATACTTTGTATTTTAATTTTGATCCTTCCAGTTGCATCCTTCGAAAGATATCGAACTAATGCCAGAAGATTAATGATTAGCATTGGATTGTTTCGCGATCGCCAAAACAAAATTGTGGGACTCACTTGTGCAATTTCAAGCTCATTTATGCTTTGAATTGTGTCATCCGAAAATATTAATATGACTTTTATGAAAGATGGGTTAAACGGATCAACGGACTACGCTTCACGGTATTCCCTTTTCCTTTTCTTTCATTTCCGACTTTCAACTTCTTCCTTTTCTGAACGATTGGGCTATAAACTTTTTTTACCATTTTCAATTTCCTATCCATCGGATACGAATACTTTCACGATATGGACACAGTGTCGGAAAAAAAGGAAACCTAATACCTTCCAGGTACTATCCGCAATGATTTTTATATTGACAATAATATTGCTGGAAAAATAATATGCAATTTTAGAAACGCAAGGATTTTTATATTCAATAGCTATTCTTTAAGTTTTGATAACGTTGGAGTCAATAAAACAAAGCCATGTTGAAGAAGTCTGCGTTTGAATTCCGAGCGGTCCAGGATCTTTCCTGGTGGAAATTTCTCCCATTATTTTATGGGCATTGAAAAATATGTAATGACTAGAGGATAGGATTCTTGGTTTTAGGGAAAATTACGGCACTGTGTGTACAGCAAGATGCACCACGAATGGTGGCCGGCCAAGCAACGTTTGATTGCGTTATTGCTGGACGAACAAAGAAATTCAATCCCCACCCGCCTGCCCACGTACACTTTCAATAATCGCTAGAAAATGTTTTTGGAAATGGGATTTTTTTATTTCATACCGTTAGCCCCGTATGTAGTTCTTTCGATTCTGTGATTGTGTTTGCACGGGTACCAAAGGGCCAAAATTAATGAAACTATGCGGCTATTGTGACAATCGGATTAGCGCAGGTGCAGACAGGGATATGACATTAAAGGGTGATTTTTGCTTAGGGCCGTGTTGATTCGAACTACAAGGACGTTCCGAATTCCGGACATCGGCCTTAATTCACCCCAAAACTAGTTTTTTGACCTTATTTTTGCATGGAGAATGTATAAGACGTCTCAATTATGGGTTTCAGGCCATTTCCGGCTTTCGAAGCAGCACGGTATTGGTATAATTGATTATACATAATATATAATATAATTCATGTATATCGGCACGGAAAAAAAACATTGCCGGATTCATGAACAAAAACTTGCTTAAGACAAATGATACAAATATATTCACAAATAGAATGAAAAGATTTCAGTCTGTGATACAAAAGTTAATGCCAATACATATTTTAAATCACGAGTGTCTTTCGAAACATCGTTAGCAATAATCCTATCAATACTTCTTAATGACATATATGTATAAAATGGACGAAAAATCGCCAAAAATATTCAAGTTTCATTTTTTCACTTGTCTCGTTTATTTGACAGGCTCGGGCGCCGGAGGGGAGATTTTTTTTTCTTTTTTACATATTTTACGTTTTATAATTGTATTCGGTGATACAATCTATGGATAAGGTGGGTGGTTTGGTCGGTGATTCAATCAATGGATAAGGAGGAAAAATACGACTGTTACTTTAAAACTAGTTCGAAATTTTTATCTCGCGATGGTAAGATATTGGTTTTTAGTAATGACGAAAAACAGATAGGTATGTGTACATTATAACTGTTTGAAACAGGAATAATGGTTATTGTTGACACTTGCAGCGAACGAACTATCCATAGTTTGTTTGGAACTTACATAAACGTAACGTTCACAGTTAAACCAAAATCAACCGAATTCGATAATCTCATTACCGAAATCGCAAACAGCTGATCGTCGGTAATCAGTTCGGTAAACGAATAGAATTACTGACTTTCGGTAATCTGCGTTCGCACCTCAGCTGTCAAAACTACCGAGTTTTCGGTAAAACGTTTACCGAAGATCTGTAAATGCGGCGCACGGGTTTGTTCCTCCAGATAACCAAAATTCTTATTAATAAATAGTAAAACGTAAACGTATACTTCTCTTTTTTCACCTTTATTTTATGCATTTAATATTATAATATATTTTCACATTATTCGATAACCAAATATCTATAAACATAAATCAATCCATGAACTAATTTTGCGGGGACCGGGACTTGGTGCTGGGCTGCCGGAGAATTGTGGAAACGCAGCGGTCATTGCAATCCTGCCTATAAATAATAACATTAGTCCAATATAAAAACCATTTGGAAGCTGCTTTTACTCACCTCTGTCGTATTTCTGTATTGAGTAAATCCTTAGAATAAACTTTATATTAATGCCGATGTTCTAGGCAAACCAAAATCTTCACACACGACGCGTCCACGTAAAACAGTTAAACGTTGTCAACTTGCTGAATCACCGATTTCGGTGATAAAATCCTTAGACTACCAAAACTTTAGTAAAATATTTTACTGTTTTCGGTAATTGACTGTTTAACGAGAAACTTGTGACGAATCGACGCGCACCATAATTCATATGACGGAGGGTACTGAACTAACTTGGGAGGTGATGATCGCAATTTGGAGGTTAACATCACCTCCAAACACTAAGCGATTTTGCGGTGGATGTTGGACGTTTGAATCACGAAATGACTGGTGATTCAACAGGAGTTCGGTGATTTTTGACAGTTCAACAGTAGACTACCGGGAGATCGTTAATTTCACTTCTGACACACTGTCAAAAACTCACCTATTACCGAAACTTCAGTATTTTGGAGAATTACAGATCTGTTTCGGTAAATTTATTTACCGAACTCTCACACTCTATTTGAGTGGGTTGTTAAATGTGTTATCACGAGCTCACCAGTTGTAATTCATCATCAATTGAATAGGAGTATTTTACGCACCTCGCACAACCTGAACCAAATACGATTGGTCTCGATTCAGTCGCTCTCCCCACAGGAGCATGCAACGGAATCGAATGACCCCACACTACTGACGCGATAATATTTTCGCTTCGCACAACGCGAACCAAACATGATTGGTTCATTGTATTTACTAATTGTATTTAGCAAACTCATGAACTATCAAATCACTCAAACATTCAAATGTGTTTTATATATTACACAAAAAAAAATTAAAAAAGAAAACGCGCTAATATTAGAAGTATAATTACTAAGCTTTGATCAAATAACATTGAAATATATTTTCAGGTTTGCACAAATGTATGCACGGAAGTGTAGCAAGCGCCATGCAAATTCAATTTCTGTCACCTTATGCATTTTGGTCGCCCTTATGCACCCCGCCCCTCATCCAATCCATACACGAGCGTTCTTAATTACATAATTTTCTTCTTAATTCAAGTCGAAGGTCGCACTCAGTGCTGCTGCCGCTGGAAATTATTAATTAAAATCCCGTCATGCAGATGTTGATTTTAGCCAGAGTAGTCCTCGCTGTAATTATTATTGGGAAAAGTAATTAGCATTAATTGCATCTCGAGCAATGAATAAGTAATTAGATAGCGAGAATATTTTGAATTCATTAGTTAACATCTTATGTGACGAAGACGACGGCAGAAAAGATGCGGAAGTTTGCGCTTTGCACATGTTTTCTTTTCGTTTGGAAGCATCTCCTGTCTCGGTGCGAGGTTCAGTTGAAATGATCGTGGCTGACATTGAAACTGTGTGTGTGGAAACACCCTGCAATTGTTATTGCTTTTATTCAGCATACAGATGCCGTAATCAAAGATATAATTGAAGATGCAATTCCACGAAGAACTTCGGTAGTTCACATATATTACCATGAATGCATATTTTAACAAATTAGCTCTCAAATTATTTCGTCTTATTTAAACTTGATAATATGGTTAATATGATTTTCGTTTAACTCCGTGGAGAGTTCAAACACCATCTGAATTTAATTATTTTTTGCGCACAGATGGTAAGAAGGTACCTCCTCTAATAAATACATTTATATCAACTACACATTCTTTGTTTTTAGGTTTTTCATAAACCACTTAATTTATATAAGAATGCCAAAATGCATACATCATTCTAATTTGGTAAACTATTTTAGCACTGCAGTTAAGAACAACAAACGAAACCACTTGGTTTATGGAACCCGGGAAGGATGGATGCCATAATAGGGTATGAGATGTATATCCGTTCACCACCACATGCAGGCTTCATCTTGATATTTTGTCACATACAATTCGTAAATGTGATTGAAAATAATAATTATTATTACGATTATTATGTGATGATTAGCAAAATTGATTTTGACAAAATATAACAATTATTTGAAATAATTTTCTAAAATTAAGAAACATTTTCATTTTTTTGTTAATTTTTGTTTGATGATATCATCTTTATGTTCTTGAAATATAACTTTTTCAAAGCAATATACAGTCCACTCTCCACATCTCGAGGTTCTACATCTCGATATCTCTCCCTATGTCGATGATTGCTTCGCACAGTGATTTTTTTTGAAGATTTCGTGATCGTAATAGAACAGCGTCTAAACCGTTGGTTTTAGCGAAAAAGTTTGTTCAGGGAAGTTTTCTCGATTTGTAAAAGCGCTTCTTTTGATACTAGCGGCCAGGTGATTAAATCACCTAAAAGTGAGATAAAAAAAATATTTTTTTATCTGTTGAAGATAGACAGTCGGTGTCTTCAAGTAAAGTTGTAGCACATGTTAATTCAAGACACTTTGTCGAAGACACCAAATTTTCTATCTCATATACATTACAAGATATGTCATTTTTTCTTAAAATTACCCTTAAAAATCAAAATTTTAGTATAAACTTTTCTCTGTCATTTTTGACATTTTTGTGCCTTCTACAAAGTTGTTTATCTACCAAAACTACATGTTTTTGCTGAACATTGCAACTTGCTATCTCTTATGGTAAAATAGTTATTTCTTAATAATCGATGTTTATGAGGCTTTTTTGGACTAATAGCATTAGTTTGGACGCAGATTGTTGCACTTGGCGATTTGCGATTTTGAAAGGGCTATTTTATGACTTTCAAATGACATAAAGAACTGCCGTCTATCTTCAACAGATAAAAAAAATATTTTTTTTATCTCACTTTTAGGTGATTTAATCACCTGGCCGCTAGTATCAAAAGAAGCGCTTTTACAAATCAAAAAACTTCCCTGAACAAACTTTTTCGCTAAAACCAACGGTTTAGACGCTATTCCATTTCGATCACAAAATCAGCAAAAAAAGAATATGTATATGTATATGCAGAATATACGATTTCTTTCTCCATATCTCGATATCTGCATATCTCGATGTATTCCTGTTGATTTTTCGTTCCAATTTTCTCTCCAAATGTCGATATGAACATTATCTAAGGTTACTAGACCAGATTTAAGCGATTCAGAACAATTTGGAAACACGAAATGAAGTTTGTTTGTTTATTATTTTCCTAGTAACGGAGTGATTTACAATCTAGTGTTCATTAAATTAATGTTCTTTGTCTCGATTTCTCCCTATCTCGATGGTCCCTTCGATATCGAGATGTGGAGAGGCACACTCTATGTTTGTAAGTGAAAATTTCGCACTGAATACAATATTTTCAATCACAAAATAGTTAATACATTAATTATGTTAGCTAACCGTTATGATAATGGACTAAACTAAACTATTTGTACAATTAAAAGTATAGATGAGACAATTGAATGTTTTTTTTTCTGCGATGCCCGTTTTACCACATTTCCCCTACCAATTAAAAACTCTCAGCATCGCACCAACACGGTTCCCACCACTTGTCAGTGCAGATTCGTGGCTCAGCATATGTGAATACTCGAAAGTCATCCCTAATTAGCACAATCTGTTCACCTTTGGTCCTAATTCGTGGTTTGAGTGCCGGCTGTGCAGTGCTTGCGATGCGAGCACATTGGGAAAGTGGGAAACCCCATTGGGTCCCGGAGATCTGAATCCTGACAGCAATGAAAGCATTAACATGTGTGAATGGAAAAAAGAAAATAATTTAAATCTTTTCCCGCAGAGACACTCCACTTCAGAGGTGGGAAAACCACGTCTTGCATAATTTTGTCATATGATATTACTTATTTTATCGCTTCGGGCGATGTCATTAAAAGTATGGACAAGTGTTGGCTTGATTGTCTTACATAAGTTAAGGTGAAGATGAATTGATGCTACATCCTAAATCTGAAGAACGAAAAATCGTGTGACACATTGGTAGTCATGAAAATATCGTATTTACATACAACCTGAACTTTATTTTGCAATTTAGATAGGAGCACTGAAAAAAAATGTTTTGAATATGATACTGTTTTGATTCATATTACGGGCACTTAAGGCCTCAGTGAAGTATAACTCAACATAGAGCTTGTAGAACAAATCATTCTGTATGATTCCTCAGTGTTATCGAGCGTCGAAAACCCTTAACTTTCGAATGATGGGTGAAGAATACGATTCCGCAAGTTGAATAATTTTAAATAAATCGAAATGTGTGGCCTTTTCATGATTTTTATTTCCTCACTTTTGCCTTATACTCCGGACACTCACTTCGAATTCCGGACAGCTCATGAAAATCATTAATAGAAAAGACAAATCATCAGTAGAAATCGTCGAACCACTAATGAGATGTCTAAGGCAGTTGGGCATTATACATTTGCATACAGTTTTATGGAAAATGCTTATTAACATGAGCCTCGAAAGTGAGAACTTTTTGAACGGCAAAAATTGAAACATTTCGTGTGAAATGTTTCCCATACAAAGTAGAGTGTCCGGAATTTGAAGTTGTCCGTAATATGAATCAAAACGGTATATTATATACAATCCCTTGGAATAAGGATGGTGACTTTAGGATACCTAGGATCCAATGGACTCCAAAACATATGAGAACACTAATTGAGTTTTAACATTGGTAAGAATGAAAAAAAAAGGGTTTATTGAGAATCAGAGCTACAGGTTCAAAGCCCTGATAAAGGTGGATGATTGTGATGGTTATAACCGTGATCATCACTTAAAGAACAAATCTCGCGCTTAGTATCATACAGGCGTATCTGCAGTGATCAATTTCTCTTTAGATTAGTGCTGGATGTTCTATCGATTTTCGGAACATTTTACGATGCAGTATGACGGAGGACGATGAGTTCTTTCTATTGAATCAAAGATATTGGTTGAAAAAATTCTCCAGGACATATAATTTGCTAAAGAGAAAATCGATGAAGAGTAATCGATCACTGCAGTTACGCCCTTATGATACTGAACGTGAGAAATGGACAATGCTGTATCGTGTCAGCACCGAGGCAGCCCTTCTAGCTCGATGTTGGTAGTGCAACCCTGATTAGATGGCCTATCGAAGACTCTTCACCAA
The DNA here is from genome assembly GCF_002204515.2 of Aedes aegypti. NCBI lineage: Eukaryota > Metazoa > Arthropoda > Insecta > Diptera > Culicidae > Aedes > Aedes aegypti. The sequence goes on along the minus strand of NC_035109.1, from coordinate 255,256,611 downwards.
CCCAGAAAGGCAAAAGTACAATAAGCGGATTAATTTTGCGGCAATAGACCTAGCAACGAATGAAGAACAACTGGAAACTTTGAACAAGCCTGCGCGTATTGGGCTCCTGGCTCGTGAATTTTGGAATTTCAGCGTAAACAAGGCAGCTATCCAGGAAATACGCTTGCCCGGAACCGAAGAACGTAAATTTCGTACAGTGGATCCCATCGCCAACATTTCATTCAAGTACCACATCTACTACAGAATGAGACCACTCGAGGAGTCCTTAGTCGGCGAATCCCAAGTTGAGGGCCACTCGACAACGGATCAGTTGCTTACCTTGCGAATGATCTTAGATAGATTCCGGTAGTATAACTTGCAGACGCATCATATGTTTATTGGCTTCGAGGCGGCGTACGATTCAGTGAAAAGAAATGAGCTGTGGCAGATAATGTCTAAACATGGTATTCCGGCGAAACAAATTAGGTTTTTACGTATACGCTAGATCTACGTTCAAAATCTGAAATCAAGTGATCGGATTGCGTCATATGGTCGCATATGCTCCTTGGCTTTCCGAGCGATATCGACCTTATTGGAACCGATCGAAGGTCAGTGAAGGAGGCCATCGTGCCTCTGAAGAGGGAGTCAGTGAGACTAGGTCTGACCATTCATTCTACTAAAACGAAGTGCATGGTTGCAGACAGATACAGAGGTAGGCTTGAGGGTGTTGATGCTGAGGTAGTGTTTAATGTGGATGTGTTTGAAGTTATTGAAGAATTTGTTAACCTTGGAATACTAGTAACATGTGAAAACAACGTTTCCCGCGAAGTGAAAAGACGTGTTGCGGCTGCGAAAAGGACTTCATACGGATTACGTAACCAACTTAGGTCCCGCAAATTGCAAACGGAAACAAAATTCGCCCTGTGTAAAAAAATAATTCTTCCGCTTTTCTTCTTGGATTCAAGGATGGAAATCTAGTGATCATGATAAAATAAATGACGCATCGCGGTTGTTCTTTGTCATGCGAGCATAGCAACAACGATAAACCGTTAGTCGTCAAGTCCTAACAACAAACGCTCCACGAAAAATGAGTTGCTCGGCATGTGGGCTAACGATCAATTGTTCGCAAACCTAAGTCATAACTTACGGAGGATTTTTACGCTTTTATTCCGTGATCTACCTTCTGGTATGCCATTGTTGATCCAAAAGTCAATCGGGCATGGTTTGGGTGAAAAATTATGCCGTGAACGCGTTTTGATTAATGTAAATCGCAACATGTTACAACATCCGACAAACGGTTTGTCCCGCTACAAACAGTGCATCAGATGCTCCATATATCCTTACTATGCGCGCGTAGTGAGCTGTTGAAATCATGCTTCGGCAGGAGCAAAGGCCCTCTTAGACCATTCAAATACTATGTTGTTAGTCGCTAGCGACGATTTTTTTTCCATCCTTGCTTGGATTTGACAAACTAGCAAGCATTCAAAGAATGTTATGATCATCATTTAATTTTTGACTAATTGCAAGCGATTAAAGATTGTATCATGCTTTGTTTGAATTGTCATATGATTTATCAAAAAACTTATAACTGAATGAGTTACCCCGTATATTAGGGATCGTTCAAATATTACGTAACGCAACAGTAACTGGGACATTGTCATGATAAAAATACGTTTCATAATATATTGTACATTTAAAATAAAAGCATGAAACGAGCTCACCAAATTGATCACAGATCTTTGCATTACGCCCGGCTACGATGTAACCATCAAGGTTCACTAAAGACTCAATTCACGAAGACTTTTTTTACGCAAATTAAATTCACGTCAATTTTTCACTAAGTAAATTCAATTTACGTCACTTTTTACGAAATGCGTAAATTGAGTTTAGACAATTATTTGGGAAATTATATGATGGAATGACCTCTGGTTGAGAAGAATCATTGGAAAGCCATGCAATATGGGCATTTTTAGAACGGACGTGCTAGGAGAAGGCGAAAGCCGATGTCCGACGCAATTTTGAAATCCAATATGGCAACCTCCGGTTGGGGACAATTGTTGAAAACCCATGCAATATGAGTATTTTCGGAACATGGACGCCGAGGAGATGACAAAAGCCGATGTCCGACGCCATTTTGAAATCCAAGATGGCAACATACGGTTGGGGAAAATCGTTGGAAACCCTTGAAATGTGGGTATTTTTTAAACGGACACGACACGGAATGAAAATCGATGTCTGACGCCATTTTGATATCCAATATGGTGACCCCTGGTTGGGGAACGGAGAATATAAAAGCATCCTTAGGCCTATATTCAATGGAGTCCTCGGAGGACCATAAACATCCATACAAACCAATAAAATATTTCGATGACTTTAATGAATGATTAAGTGACAGTGCCATATTAAAAAAAACTATCGATAGACCATTGATCACGCTTGTTGATCCTAAGGTCTATATTCGATTAAGTTCTTGGATGACCTAGGACATCGGTACAAGTTATAACAATACTCATTTTACTGCTATGAATAAGTAAGGGCCTGTGTCTTAGAAAAAACATCAATGGATCGCTGAATACGCCTGTACATTGCAGATATACATTCCAGGAAGTTTCTGGATGAATTAGAGCACCTGTTGTACTCACTTAGTTATAAAAACATGGATTTGACAATACAAACGATTTTCCAAAATATAACAATCTTCTGAGGTCCAGTATTGTGAGATATTCATCTATATAGAAATGGTAAATTGATTTCCATTAACTCATATAGAATCATATGGCCAAACTCAAAATAGTTCTTGGAAGACCTTCACACACTCTAGCCTGAAAAGGAACCAAATATATCAATAATATGTTAGTGATGCTAAAAGAGCATAATTTCTCAGAATAATAAAAATTAATTTCTTACTAGCAGACCCCAAAGGCAAAACCTTGTTTTACGAACTAAGCTCCCTCGTTTTACGCACTGATTCAATTAACGAACCAATTCAATTTACGAACCCCCGATCTAGTTCGTAAATTGAGGTTACAGTGTACAAGGTAGGTGACAGATTGGCCTATTTTATTTGCAACTCACAGACTTTTTCGTTTTTGGATTTTCGGATCAGTTGTGTTTTGTGCGGTATTGCGTGTCAGATTAGTTACAAATGATGTCGCTAGAAAGCTACAGTGATTTTCACATATACATAGATTCACAGACATACAGGAGATAGGCAGAATAATTGAGATAGGCAAAATTTTACCTAAATTCAAATGCTTATAACTTTTTGAAAGTTGGCTTAAGCCTGATTCGCTGCTGACAAGTAATTTCTCGGCCTATCTTGATGCATGGAACATTTCTGCAAGGAATCGATCAAGAATGCGCTTTTTTCTGATCGCAGTATGCAGTTGAAAAAAATGTTAGTTCCAATTGGAGTCGAAAATTTTTCCAAGGAAACGGCTAGAAATTTCTTTAGCGATTCCTTTTCAGTAGCAAATCAGGTTTTCAACTGGAAGCGTTGAACGGCAAATTCGGTTTTCGTGCCTATTCAGCGCGGCGTGTGAGGTGACACGAGTCGAATGAGGTGACAATTGTCGACTCGCTCCCATTTGATTAACATTAGTCGTCTCACGTCACTCGCGGTGAGAACGACTCGTCTCGACTCACACGCCGCGCAGAATAAGCACATTTGTTTCATTAATTTGCTTGGCTATGCATATTGGCCACCGTACACTAGAGTTGTTCCGGATTTCCCGAGGTCATATCCAAATCAATTTTTTTGTCACTTGTATTTTTGTGCAGTGTGAAGTTGTATGGGTGTTAAGGTGAAGATGCGTTGAAGCCAAATCTAAAATTTTCAAGGGCACAAATCTGAAGAACCGAACATCCATTTGAGCTGAAACTTGATCGATGGGTTACCACTAGCAAGTAATCATTTGGTCAAGTTTTCAGCTCAAAGGGATGTTCGGTTCTCCAGATTTGTGCTCTTGGAAATTTAAGATTTGGCTTCAACGTATCTTCACGTTAGCAATTTTCCAAGATCCAGTTGAAAATTGCCGCCGGAGGCATTAAAATTTGTTGAAATCTTCCTAAATGTGATCATTTCCGTAAAATATGTTCCTTATAATATGATCAGTCACAGGGATTGAATCCTGAGGAAATTGAGAGAATCTCCCACGTATCGCTCTATGTAACTATAATAATATGCAGCACATTATGAGAGCCTATTTATCGTATACTGCAACAGCTCTGATCAGATCGGGGGGATAGCAGTGCATGATAAAATCCCTCTAAACAAGCTCCAAACCTGAGGGACACTATTGCTATTGGAAGTTTGGGGATTGTTTATCATGCCAGTAAAGTAAAACACCTACCCAAAACGGTAAACAAACGAGAAAAATGCATTTTATCATATCTCTTTCTTTGGGGTTCTCGTTCGCTGCTTCCATTTATCAGACTTGTTACAACTTACGATACAATGTCATTGTCGATCGTGGACCGCAACAGATGGGATGTTTTTCTTCGCTTGCTTTGATCGTGCTTCAAAATCAAATGAGAGCAAATTCTGCAATGGACCGATGCACGAGTTCACTAATCTGACGTTTGAGCGGTGACAAATTCACTCGTTGCCATGGTTACGTAAATAACACGGCACCGCTCAAACGTCAACGGGTGAACTTTTGCACTGGTCCATGCCTGATCAGTCATGATCCAATCATGTTTACATTATCTGAAACAATATCCAACAGGGCATCATACTTCAAGATAAGAAATATTTAAGTATTTGTCCGATGTTGTCATAAATGATCTTGATCAATATAGCAGTTCAAATAGGGGCATCTACACATTACATGCTAGTTTGTTACTAACGTATGACAAGTCCCTTGAAACGGCCGTAGTTTGGAGTTCAAAACAAGCGTATAGCATTTTCTAATACACACTACTATATTCGATTTTCAACTTATCTACAGGTATTCTACTAGCTAGCTTAATATTTTGAATACATAAATTATTATTATTTTCTTTATGTTATCAATGGTTTTCAACAGAAAAATAAAGATTGAGAATTCCATACCGAAACGCAATCAAACTACAATCGTAATCAAAATCAGCTTGTCCAAACGAAACGCCATTGACCACTACTGTGTGCACCAGTTAATGAAACTTTTTTTTCCCTACGTGGGTGCAATATGCATTATTTGATTTTGATATAAATATTTTTAATTCAATATTTGGATTTTATTTACGTCCCCGGAGAAAATGCGCATTTCATCAGTACATCGGTACAGGGGGAGCAGCTGCTGGAAAACCGTCATAAAAAATCAAACGAATCTAACGAGGCAAAAACCAAATGATGAGAACTGTAATCAGCGATCCATGTGTGATGTGGAGTGATATGGATTCTGATTTCGGGGACAGAAAAAAAAACCTTCCATCAGAAGGCGAGCACCGCCTGAGTCCAGCAAAATTTAATAAATAAAATTAAATATTGGTTTGATTTATTCCTTTTTTTTTATTATCCTCTGGTATAGGTACTGCTCGGCAATATGGCTTTGCTTGGGCCGAAATGGTGGACCCTGCGATATCATGTGTTAGTTCAAATCAGCTGAAAAAATATGGAACAGCCTCTCTTCCTTCCGAGCACCGCGAGTGCCACATCTGCTGACGAAGTCGATATAACTCAGAACCAGGAAAAAGGACACAAATTGAAGCCAAATCCAGACATATTTCTATTTAGTATTTACACTACATGTATCCCTCTAACGAAGATCTGCAGCGAAGCAATAAGACTAACGTGCAGCTGTAAAATTTATGATTTAATATTGTTTTTGATGAAATGTTGGCAATTTCGTTTTGGGGATTTTCCCACTTTCTTCGTGCCTAGGATGTTTTCGTGCTGTCATACTTGCTGTCATACGTCTACCACCCCCGATTGGATCAGGAAGGGTACCGTCTGCTTAGCAGCTACATACATAGGTAAAAGCCGAGAAGTATCTGTACGATGTTGTCGTAAAAGCCGACTATAGTCGAATGAGACTGTCTACATGTGAACGAAAGCATTGCAGTGAGTTGTTCGATCGGCTGATGATGCAGTTATCATGTGTGTTCGCCAAACAACAATCAATATAGGAGCAAATTATGATGAGGTTGCACCAGCAAAGAAACGGTTGCATAGCAAAACATAAACTCTAACAAGCTGATTTGTTGTATTTTCGTCAGTTTTGTTCTGTTCGCCTTAGATGATTTTCTTAAACCTATTTTGATAAAAGCTTGCATCGAAACTTCCAACATGTAAGACAATCTTAATACCAAATTTCAGAAGATTTAGTAGACAATACCGTAATCCTAATACAATTTCTTTTTCGTTGCAAGTCACTCGCGTTGATGTTATGAAGTCATTTTTAGCGATCGAATTTCTGACTTATTTGATTCTTATGAAGGGCTTCCTAGTGGTTATAGTCCGCGGCTACAAAGCAAAGTCATGCTGAAGATGTCTGGGTTCGATCCCAGGTCGGTTCAGGGTATTTTAGTAATGAAAATTTCCTTGACTTCACTGGGCATAGAGTATCATCGTACCTGCCACACGATATAAGAACGCGAAAATGACAACTTTGACAAAGTAAGCTCTCAGTTAATAACTGTGGAAGTGCTCATAAGAACACTAAGCTGAGTAGCAGGCTCTGTCCCAGTGAAGACGTAAATGTCAAGAAGAAGAAAAAGAAAGAAAAAAAAATAGAAAAAAGAAGAATAAGAAGGAGAAAGGGATTCCTAGTTCAGATGCGTTTTTCGCAAAGTGATTACCCTAGAGTCGCTTTCCTGCGATTAGAATACCTTATCACTTCTCGGCAGAATTGTTGAAGAAATTTCAGCGAAATATTTGACGGAGTTTCTGATAGATGAAACTTTTTGCAAACATCTTCAGTTTCTCCAGAATACTTTTGCAATGATCCTAAAAACAGGACTGGTAGTAGATTTTTTTCAAAGTCTTGGTCTCTATTTTAACGCAAGTCTCTATTTTCTACAGTACCTATCTATTTTAACCAAAATGCTCTCTAAAGTCTCTTATTTATTTATTTTGCTTGCATTGAATCCCCCAAGAAACAATTGTAGGCGATCAATTAACTTGCCTGCTTAACTAAAGCTTTCTAGCAGCCGTGGTAGTTGAACAAAAGCGTAGGTTGTATAAAATGATGATCAAATGTTGCATATATTCTTAGCAGCGCTTTAGTTCCTCACTTTCATGACATTTTAATAGTAAGTAGAACTAAAGTTGAAGCAACGTTGGTTGATAATTTAGTTTGGTTGTGTAAAAGCCTCTCTGTTATAATTGAAGATGAGTTGTTTCTATAGATCTGGACTCTGTTGTTCCATATGCGACATACAATTGAATAACAATCTTTAACAATTTTTAGAAACACTTGTTTCGTCACTATTTCAACAATACTTAAATGGGTCGAAACGGCAGTGATGATATATTTGCTTTGAGAAGCTTTGAATTCAACTTTTCAACCACCCGTAATATAAAAGCTCTAAAACACAGTTGTAGGCTCATCGTAATCACAAATATTGTTCAACTTACCAAGAAACAATTTCTCCCTTGAGAGAAGTTTCTGAGAGCTGATTTATTCAGCTATTGGTTGTTTAATGATTGTCTTAGTAAACATAAAACTGTTATTCAAGCTTCAATCGCCCAGAAATGGAGAATCTATTCAATAATAAACCATTTGATTAACGTAATATAGTAGATGTCTATTCAATGATCTTACATCGGCTGTTAAACAGTAATAACATTTTGAATAGACTCTACAATGTGTATTCAACAATAACACAACCAGTTCAGGAATGCTTGTTCAGCGTTTGTCTAACAGGGATTTATAACGAGTAGTAACTAAATCGTTGAAGAAAAGTTGAAGAAGTTCTTATTACTTATAATCACCATCATTCCAAAAATAGCCTTTGTACAGTGTTAATTCAACAACATATTTTCATAAGGTGATTATTCATCTTATATTAAACTGTAATAAAGCTTGCGCTTGAGACTTTTTCACAAGCAATATTGTTCAACAATGATGTTTACATACACCGAAGGCAAGCAAAATACGTAGACACTGTTTAAACAACATACGTACGATAATCTGTTCGATTATCTTATTATTTTTAAATACTGCTCTTAACCTGCTGATCTATATATCCTTGGTTGGAGCAGTGGAGATGCATGCGCCTGTAAATCGGAAGGTCCTAAGTTCGAGCCCCGACATCGCAACAATGTTTAAATAATTGAAATTTAATAATGAAGCGTCAAAATCCTAGGCATCCAGATACGAGTATTAAATAAAGTGCGCAATCAACTATCAATGTTTTTGCTGTTTCCATTATAAAGTAAATGTTGAAGAAACATCGAACAAACCTCTTTTTGTACGTTTATACAATTAATTCTATATATAAATATGATGTCTAATTCAGTTGAACAAAACACTTAAACAAACTGTGCTCAGCATGTGTTGTTGTTGAACGAATGCTGAACAAAGTCAACTATTTTGTACACTAGTTATCATGAGTAATAATGGTATCTACAACTTTTCTTCGACAATTTAGAAATAACACGTCATGAAATCCTGTCAAACAAACGTCTAATAAGCATCTATGGATGCTGTATACCTGGTGGAAAAAATGTTGAATAAACATTATAAAGTTTATTTATAATGTTACTACTGTTTAACAGCCGAGGTAAGGTCATTGAATAAACATGTACTAGATTACGTTGATAAAATGTTTGTTGTTGAATAGATTCTCCATTTCTGGGCGAATAAGGCTTAAATAATAGTTAAATTAGTTAAAAAGTCAATAATTAGGCAACTAACAGCTTAATAAAACAGCTCTGAGAAACTTTTCTCAAAGCAAAAATTGTTTCTTGGGCCGAATGCAAAATTGTACAGGCTCCTTCAGAGACTATAACGGGCTCTTGAAGAATTTTGTCTCAGATTCCTCGAGGAGAAGCTTCATGAATTATCATAATGATTTTATTTAGAATACTTTCAGGGTCTTCTACAGAAATTTTTCTAGAGATTTCTCTACCTATTCTACTAGAAATTCTTTCAGCATTTTTTTAAATACCGTTGAACGCTAGGAAACAGTCAAATTTACTCAACTCAACTCAGAACCGATCAAAATGTCACTTTCACCCCTTTGAGTTTAAGCCCCTTAAATAAAGTAACTTTCAATTTCCAGCCTAGGATTTCATAGGGTTAAGCTTTTTCTTAGCTTCAATTTGCACAATTGTTTTGCCAACGGTAGTCCTACCCATGGTTTCGAATGTGAACGCGCCTCTGTTCGTATGTGACGCTAGACACCAAAAATCGGACTAGTGATGATGCAGCCTGGCGATAGACGGGATATGTTCGAGGTGATCGACGAGTTAGTCCACCTTGGATCCTTGCTGACGGCTAATGATAACATCAGCTGTAAAATATGGAAGTAGTGCCTACTAAGGGCTCCAGAAAAACTTACGGTAGTAAAAAAATCATCCTCTCATCAAATGTACCATGTCCAAAAGGCTAATAAGACCGGATCGAACTCTTCGGGAATGACGTTGACGATGCTCGAGGAAGACCTGTAAGTACTTGGAGCTTTCGATTATTGGGTGCTCAGGACGATCGTTGACGATGTGCAGGAGAACGCGAAGGATGAACCATGATTTCGCTGAACTCTACGGTGAGCCTAGCATCTTGAAGGAACAAAAGCACAACAACATTATGCATTATGCTTGAGGAGGACCTGCTAGCACTTGAGGTTTTCAAGCACCGGGTACTTGGGGTCATCCTTGACAGCGTGCAGCAGTTCGTTTTACTCTAAAGCGAATCCAGTATTCAGATGTCGGTGAAAGCTGGAAGGATACAATGAGCAGGACATGTTGTAAGAATGCAGTATCCTTCCAGTTTTCACCGTAGCTTTGTAAGCATTGCTATTTGAGAAAGTGAGCATTCTCTAAATAAGATCTCAACTTACAAAATAGCATTAATTTACAGCTATAATTAGCAGTTATTTTCAAATGCATGTTTATATTTTACATTGTATACGTTTCGAATAAACTAGAATGATCAATTTGTTTGGAAAATTTACATTAAGCCCATAAAAAGTCTGAAGGCTGAGTATTTTTTTTAAAGGTTTGTAAAACATTTGGATTTCCAAAAAGGTTTGACTTAAGATTTTTGTATTGTTTTTCAACAGCGCTGGGAAAAAAAGTCTTGTTCACTAGTTTAAAAAAGTTGCATATTTTCGGCTTTGATTTAACTTTATAAGGTTCTTTCAAAAACTTTGCAATAATAATCTAATTATTAATTTCAGACGATTTAGTCGATAATAACAACCCGCAGAGAACAAAACTACCTATAATAGTATAAGTTCCTATACGACAAGAAGCATTTACACAAATAAGTCAATCTTTTGCAAGATTTGTTGGTGAGTTCTATGTTCTGTAAAGAAAATTTAAAGCAATCTTTACTGAACGTAGTTGAATATTTGAAAACAATATTTTTTATCAGAATTATTGAGTGGGCAAAATAATGCTTTGCCCCTCTGTAAAATTATTGAGGGGGCAATAAGTGCTTTGCCCTCCTAAAGTTGGCGTCTATGATTGTCAATGAAAAAAGAGCTATCAATTAGGCCAGAGGCGAATAGACATGGAGGTCTTTGATTTGTCTTTTAATAAGGAATCAAATTATTTCCTATATTTGTTTTGTTTGTAAGAATTTGTGTTGAACTGTTTGCTTACTCTTCACTTGCCGGATAAGTAAGTGAGATACTGGTTTTTGGCCGTAAGGAGAAGATTTATTTTAATTTCATTCGGTTTACATTCGGGAGAAAATTGGTTTGTCTTCTAATGAAAATCCACCATACGCCACCAGCCGTACCGACCCGTCTAGAACTCCGACGGGAAATTGTTTGGAGATCTCGAGTGCGGGTGTGTGAGTGCATAATATAACATCCATCTTCATTTTGCATATTTGTTCTGCGAGCAAGACGGAACTTCCGTGCTTCTTGCCTTTTGTGGATGGCATAGCGCTGCTTGCTTCTGATTCTTACGTTGTGGGTCGCTGGTCTGTTGAAGGACCTCACGGGCCAGTATGTCTGTGCATATATGAGCTTTCGAACAAAACGAACATTTTTGTGTGGTGTTGAGCTGACGTTTGCACTGTACACCGCACAGTGGGATAATGGGCATGTAAAATGAGTTACACTCCCGTGCAAAATTTCTTGGTCGCTCCCTAAAAAACATACAGATGTGTTGTGTTTTATCTCACTTTTCAGCAGTAGCTTAGCAAAAATGTATTATCAAAACTGAACCTATTTGTAGTCCTACAAAAATAAAAAACACCTCGATTGCTGTAAGTTAGGCACTTTGTATCAATACCGACATGCACTGCTATTATTCAGAACAATACGGTAAACATTGCACAGTGGTCCAGGAATCAGTTTTACGCGGAAAGATGGATTTTGAGCTTTAGAATGAAACATTAAACAAAAATGGTCTTCTACAAAGTTGTTTGTATTAGTTAAGCCATTTGTTTGGTGTTATTGAAAATTAGGGTGGACCACATTTTCATAGAAATTGTTTGACTAACTTTCTTATTTGTAGAAATTATATTATACATGCTTCAGCAAAGTTATAGACCATTCAATTTCAAGCAACTTTGCCAAAAAAAGTTTGTTTGTATCTCTTAAATTGACCGATTTAGAGCTTTTTTCCTGCAGTGACATAGGGTGATCCGAACAAAACTGGTTTTCTGGCTCTAGAGTTTTCAATTCAAGTTTCTCATCAAAGTAGTCTATGAAACACTTTTAGAACTTTAAAAAATGCGTATTTTGGTGAGTGAAGAAACTCGCTATCTCCTTTCGTTTAGGAGTTATTGTTGTTTTTCTCTCAAAAACATGCCTACTTTGATTGTGAATATCTCTGATTGGGGCAAACATAAAAAATATCTTTTGACGGCATTCAAAAGACAAAATAAAATTGTATATTATATCAAAAAATTACAGATGTGTTATTTTTGTAACTCTAATAAAACGCCTTGAAAGTCAAACATTTTTTATCACAAAAACTTTAATAACTTTTGAACTAAAATAGATGTTAACAATCTTTTTGCATGAAAATTTGCGTTTTGTTAAGTTCTAAAAGTCGTTCATAGACCGCTTTGACGAGAAATCTGAAATAAGAAAGATAGGGCTCTAAAACTATTTTGAAGATTTTCATGGTATGTATTTCTTTATTATTTTACATTTTGAGCATGAAAATGAAATTTTAGACAAAAATGATCTTCTACAAAATTGTTTCTAAAAATGTAAGCTTTCATGCTGTTTCATTTGAAACTAGGGTGGTCCACAATATCACACATATCATATAATCAATTTTTTATTTGCAAAAATACTGGTATATGCTCTTAGGCAAAGCGGTAGAACTTGAAATTTTGATCAACTTTGCCAAAAAAAGTTTTTCTGTAGCTCAAAATTTCACCAATCTAGAGCATTTTTTCCTAATCATCGCAGGGTGGTCCAACAAAAATAAGTTTTTTAACTCTAGTTTTTTTAATATTATTTTCTCGTCAAATGAACGCCTATGAACGACTTTTAGAACTTAACAAAACGCAAATTTTCATGCAAAAAGATTGTTAATATCTATTTTAGTTCAAAAGTTATTAAAGTTTTTGTGATAAAAAATGTTTGACTTTCAAGACGTTTTATTAGAGTTACAAAAATAACACATCTGTAATTTTTTGATATAATATACAATTTTATTTTGTGTTTTGTACGCCGTCAAAAGATATTTTTTATGTTTGCCCCAATCAGAGAAATTCACAATCAAAGTAGGCAAGTTTTTGGAAGAAAAACAACAATAACTCCTAAACGAAAGGAGATAGCGAGTTTCTTCACTCACCAAATTACGCATTTTTTAAAGCTCTAAAAGTGTTTCATAGACTACTTTGATGAGAAACTTGAATTGAAAACTCTAGAGCCAGAAAACCAGTTTTGTTCGGACCACCCTATGTCACCGTAGGAAAAAAGCTCTAAATCGGTCAATTTAAGAGATACAAACAAACTTTTTTTGGCAAAGTTGCTTGAAATTGAATGGTCTACAACTTCGCTGAATCATGTATAATATAATTTCTACAAATAAGAAAGTTAGTTTAATCATTTCTATGAAAATGTGGTCCACCCTAATTTTCAATAAAACCAAACAAAGGGCTCAACTAATACAAACAACTTTGTAGAAGACCGTTTTTGTCTAATGTTTCATTCTAAAGCTCAGAATGCATCTCCCCGCGTAAAACTGATTCCTTGACCATAGTGCATTGCTGGAATACGTGAACGATTAGCTTTAATTGTCTAGCATAGCACAAAAGGTCAAACGCCTGATTATAAAGTCGCCTCTCCACATCTCGATATCTAAGGGACCATCGAGATAGGGAGAGATCGAGACATGGAACAAATTTTTAACGAATACTAGATTGAAAATCACTCCTTTACTAGGAAAATTAAAAACAAACAGATGTCATTTCGTCTTCGCGAATTGTTTTGAATCTCTAAAATCTAGTCTAGTAACCTTCGATTATGGGCATATCGACATACGGAGAGAAAATTGGGAACGAAAACCACATCGAGATAGGGAGATATTGAGATAAGGAGGATATCGAGATACGGAGAGTGAAAATGTATGCAGCATGAAGGGATCGGAAAAATCATCGACATAGGGAGAGATATCGAGATGTAGAACATCGAGATGTGGAGAGTCGACTGTATAACTATTTCTGCTGGTCAACTAAGTGAACATCCACCCTATCAAGCAGCAAACTATTATAAAACAATAACGACTCACGCACGTTACCCATAAACTCGCCTACTTTCCCATTGTGCAGTACATTGCTACCGTATTAGCACAACCCACTCTAGGAGGAAATGAAAGTGTGGCCAGAGGAGTGCATGCCAGCCAACTTCCAAATTAAAGACGAAATAATGAAGGAAGATGATGATGTGAGCGGATCCTCCGTACGTTTTCTGGAGAAATGAGCCAAGCAAGTTGGTTGGTTGGGTGGCTGGTTGACTGGCTGGCTGGCCGTATCTTTGGCATACCTACATCCTTATGCAGCGTGCAGCACGTGTTCCCGGTGGTTCCGTCCCCGGTGCGGAGTAGGTTGAAGGCATGTGTACCTACCTCCACACTACACTACTGTGCAAGAGCAGCACTTTCAGCTAACTGGTGTTGCTGCTGGTTCAAATGGTCGTCAGCCGTTGGGTGGAGCTGCTGTAAGGATATGCGATAGAGTAAAGTGGGGCAAAAGTTCGAGTGGGGTAAGAGTTTCTTTTTTAGATTTCTAGCTCAATTCAAAACAAAACTTATAATTGTTATGCTGGTTCGAATGCTATTCAAGTAAGAGACTTTCACCCCAAATTTTATGAAAATCCGATGAGATTTGGAAAAGTTATGGCTATTTGTTGTTTTTCGACGTGAATATTGTAATTTTTGGTCAAACTTTCGTTGCATGGAACCAATTGAGGATAAAATCTTTTTCAATATTTTATGTAAGGGCGTTTCTAGGCCTATCATAAGGTTGCTTTGAGGTGTATTAGTTTTTGCATAAATGCTTGAAAACAAATTTTGGCCCATAGTGGGGCAAAAGTTCGAATCAGCGGGGCAAAAGTTCGACCCATGTATAAAATCACGGAAAAAAGTGCAAATTGCCTAAAATCCACATATTATCTTCAAATTTAGTTAAATTTGTCTGATCGTGTGAAAACTGTCACCAAAATTTTACATTTCCACTTAGTTTTGCGAAAAACTGCTATTTTTGAGTATATTTCAATTAACCCGATTTTGGGCAATTTTTTGATGAAAATTTTAGTGTGTATTTTTCGTCAAACTTAAGTTTACGGATGGTGTAAAGTATGCCTGTCATAAAAGTATCGATTTTTTGTGTTTTAGTCAGCAAACTTTTGCCCCACACTAGATTCGAACTCTTGCCCCACCGGTGGGGCAAAAGTTCGAATAAGACAATCAATTTTGAAACTGTTATAACTAAAAATGGGTAAATATTTTGACACAAGTTTGTTCAGCAAAATTATAGCCAATATGTTGAAGGTTCATTGTATGGTATTTGTTTTGTTTGAACTGCTATTGTTTTCCTGGAAACTTTGATTATACCACTAAGGTCGAACTTTTGCCCCACCTTACTCTATGCATTTTTTCTTTATGTCAATACAAAACGAAAAGATACGCGGATTTTTATGTATTGCTAATGACGAAACGAAACGAAATATAAAAATGTTTCGTAAAACCCGATACGAAACACCTTCAATACTGTCTGGTCTGATTGGCTGATTATAAATAACTTGTGTTTTGCTGAAAATCTATACAGTGATTTGGGAACATTTAAAAATGGTTCCTAGCTCACCAAAGGTGTTATTAAAGACAATTTACACCGTCTTCAGCCATAGGCTGCACAGACTGAATTTTTTCGTTTTGACGAAAAGTTCTCTCCGACTGGGGCGGGAATCGAACCCACACTCCGTAGTACAATACGCCTAAACGACTGACACCGCTAACCGCACGGCTACGAAGCCCACAGTTGAAATCTAGCAGTGGTAACACTTCTTGGACACCGTATTACAAAACAAACCTCTTAAAAGGTCACATCTTCTTTCATTTATTCACTAAACATGGTTGCAACTACAAACAAAAAAAAAAGGTAAATCTCTGAATTCACAACTTCAAAGAAATGGTTAATGTTGATAAATGCATTGCTGTAAAAACCATTGCAAAAAATTTTCGTCTGACACCATTCCAGAAAAATCCCGTTTAAGAGTGCTACTGAATTAAGTTCACGATCTCAGCCTATCGAAATACTGTGCATTGTTCTGCAACTTATTGCGTAAACTAGAATTACCAATTACAATTTTTTTTTTGAATTTTATTTCTGTCAGCGATCCAACTCGGCTTTTCTCAAAATCCCGTCTTATTTCGTTCATGAGAAATTCTAACTCGAAAACAATTGATTTTACAGAAAAATGTTCTATGAGAAGTTGTGGACCGCAAGAATAAAATAACAATAAAAAAATATTTTATATGTTTTCATGAAAAAAACCTTAAATTAAAAATTACACAAAAACCCCATTTTTAAATTTTTACCATACAATCTTGATAGGAAACAGATGTTTGAGACAATGTTGCATGATGGAAATTTTTTTAATAAAAGTTTTTTTCTGAGAACAACTTTCGGTTGATTTTCAAAATTTAGTTTTTTTTTGTCAAAATAAATACGTACTGATGATACAATAGGAATATTGAAATTATTCTAAACCATAATGATTATCATGATAACCTCTCTAAAAGTAGCCATTTTTGAAATATATCAAGTTCACTGCAAAAAAATATTATTGAAATAATAAAATAGGCCATTTTTATTAGTTTTTCTAGATTTTCCATTAATAACAAATTGTTTTCAAGAGTATAGGCCATATTTATCTCCTCTTACTTATTTTTCTTGATGGAGAATCACGAACTGGTTATAACTATTGAAAATAGCATATTTTATTATACAATTATAATTTTTTTTGCATTCAACTCAATATATGTAATTCAAAATGGAAACTTCTAGAGAAGTAATCATTATGGTTCAAAATTTTCCTCTTCAATAAACAGTCTTGGAGAATTTTTCAAATAAATTGCAAGCTTATCAAACTTATAGGCTATTTTTTAAAGCAAATCTTCATTTAAAATGATCGATTTTTCTACGGAATCTTCTATCCTCCCTTACCAAAAACATGTGCAAAATTTAATCCAAATCGAAGCTTATCGAGCACGATTTTTATTTTTTTCGACTCATTCTGGATGAGACGAATCATTGTAACATTTCGTTGATTTCTTTCAATTAAACGAAACGAAACTTAATCAGAAAACAACAATTTCTTCACATTGCGTTCCGTAGAATTATATATTTATTTCATTCATTCAATTTATGCTACTTAAGAAATTCCTATTTTTAACGTTACAATATGATGTTCAACTAAGAAAGAACTTCATAATCTCTTAACAATCTGTTCTACTTAACTGTCCTTACACATCTATATGCAATAGGTTCTGATTGAGACAAGGGAATAAATTTCCGGTTTTATCGATTTTGGTAAGCTATTCCAGGTAACAATGCTCCTGAACAAAGAATGATAAGCTATAGCATGAAGAACAACGCTGAGGTACTCTAAAGCTTTTTACGCGTACGCGTCTATTCAAAGGGTACAGGTTTACGAAAATATATGGGAGGGAAGAAGTGTTAACGATCCTGAATGAACTCAAACATGCTCTATATCTAAAAAAATACTAATGTGCATCCAATATGATGTATTTTGCAGATGTTACACCAGGGAAAATCGAGAAAGTTTGTAAACATAACGAACACAAGCATTTAAAGTAATTTTTAGCCTTTATTTTGAGCCAGCCAATGCATTACCCAAGTAACCACCAGCTCTTCAATTCACCGTTTTGGCCTTACAGGGCTAATATAAGGATTAAATAGCGTTATATTAGCACACAGGGCGAATTATAGTGCTCTTTGGTTACTTGGGTAGTTTAGACAAAGTCACCGAAAATGAAATGAGCTAAAATTCGAAATTTAAATCATTTTAATTTGACTCTAGAATCACAGCATTTAGTTGTACAAAGTGATAAGCTTATTTATCAGTTTGTTGTATGGTTGAAGCCTTTTGCAAAATCAATCAACAAGAGAATATGACTCTATTTATCCCAATACGTTTTTCAATATCATCATGCAACTCCATTAATGCAGATTGGAAACTGTTGATATAAATTCATACGATTTACATATTCTAGAATTTGAATTCTGAATTTTTTTTCGATAACTTTTGAAACTGTCTATAAACAATTGGCTTATTTCATAATTCATTAGAAATATCGCATACCCCTAGGGCTGCTGCAATGTGTCCTCTCCTCGTGCATACAAGGAAAACCTACACGGAGAGAGTTTCTACCGCCGCCAGCTCTGCGGAGCTTCGGAGCAGAAGTAAACAATTTTAATTAAAACAACGGATAATTAAACTAGACAAATTTTCTTTGGTAGCTTTTATGAAAATGATTTTATTTAGTTCTTTCCTTCCTTTAGCAGCATTAGTATCAGCAGCAGTGGCAACATCAACAGCAGTAAATGAGCTTTTCTACCCCTACCAGATTCTTGATTCCACCGGATACTGAAAAGGGGGGGCTGGAACGGAAGAAAGTAGTTGCAGTCAGAAAGACGGCTGAGTTCCGATGGTGGACCATGAGCTTATTGTTCCTGTACTGCTCGCATGGCGTACCGTCTAGTGCCGGCAAATAGGATCTGTTTGGTTTGCGAAGAGATGTGTATTTTTCATTAAAATGTTAATCTTAGAGGTTGGACCTTCGAGAAGACAGTCATCGCCAAGCATAACCGGTAGTGCATTTGATTGAAGAAATTGTTGTCGGGAGTCGGCTTGGGATTTCATTTCGAAGGGTGCATTTCATTAGCACATTGACTGGCTACAAGTTAGTTATTGTTTTATTTTCTCCAGAATCGAACAAAAGGAAGTAATTTCGCTGAAGTGAAATCGCCAAGAAAATGAAAATTGTTATCGATTACACAGTCACTGATTCCAGTTCCCCGGATATAAACAAGAATTTAATCATCCAGAACGGAAAGGAATGCATTAGAATAGTAATGCTGACTTTACACGTGCCGAAGTAGACATGGAAAACCTTTCAGTACCATGAGAAAAATAATCATCCCTTTGTGTATATACGCCAACAACATGTCTATGATTTATGGCTAATTAATCACAAAGGATTTCATTTTATGGTTGATTGCATTAAGAGCAATACTGTGCTGCTTTTCTAACCGATTCACTAAGTCTTTTCATTTGAAATGATGCATGAGTCGTGTACGGGTCTAATGAGTAGGAAACATAAATTGGCATCTCTGTTGGAAATTGGAACATTTGTACACCTGTTTCTTAAACAAGCCAATACTGAGTAAAAATGGAAAGCTAAAATGGCTGTGATTCTATCAGTATTCAATTAAATTACTTGCAACAACCACTGAATCCAATTATGTAAATTGAATTTACCTAAATTCTAGTTACGTAATTCAGTTAGTATAAAATAACATAAATGATAGTTTGTATTAAGCGCTACCCAACGTACAGCATACAAACAAGAGGCATATTTTGAGTATGGGGCTCCTGATTTATTGAAATTATCAGTATTCTCCAGCTATGCGAGCTATGCTGTTTTGAGTTCAACACATATATACAGTAATTTTATAATTGTTTTAACGACAGGCTTTCGAATCCACACTATTCCTGAATATGCAGGAATCTCTCGAAGGATGATGAATATGGGTAAAACTGAAGCAGACTCAATCAAAATAATATCCATCAATTCTCGCAAAACATTACTAAAGGACCTATGTACAAATGAGAGATTCTCTTCTCTCTCGCTCTCTTTCGAATGTAACAGTGGAATACTAGAGCTTTTGGGAAGTTTTTAACTATAGATCGAAAGGCAATTTCCTTGACTAGCGTTCCATACAAAAAACGCAACAGAAGAGGTTAATGTGATTCAAATATTGATCAAAGGAAAGTAAACAAAGAGAGCCTCTCATTTGTACATAGGTCTTTTAGTAATGTTTCGCGAGAATTACACAGCGTAACAAAAAAGATATTTTTGCGTGTCTCAAGGATCAAATTATGTGTCTCTTGTAGATTTGGGGTTGCTGAATCTGATGCCATTCTCAGAAATGCTCCAGCACGTCACAATTTTTAGCTACAGGTCGCCAAAGTTGTACAAAACACTGAATTTATTGATGTTTACATTAAATTTAGAGTACAATTCATCAAACTTTTTTGTAATCTAATCCACCAAGCAAGCAAAATGAACTTAAACTTTCATTTCAGATATAATTTGATTGAAATTGCACGATAAAATTTCGATTAAACCGATTTTATCAACATGCTTGCAGTCTTCATACAAAACTCTTCGTTTCTCTTATATGGCAAAAAACAATAATTCTCTAAACCATCAAGAAATAAGTTTTCCGCATCGAAAGTATTATGAACTTTGATGATAAGTATTGTTATACACATAAAGTTTGAATTCTGTGGCAAATTATGCAAATAAATTGTCATACAAGCATGCAAGTTGGCTGATATAGTCAATTTTTGCATTTTCAACAGCCAATATCTCAAAAACTAGACGTGCTATGATATTTCTGAAAACGGCAATGGATTCAGCAACCCATGATTAAGTGAATAGTGGTATTTTGGCGCTGGAGACAAAAACGTGTTCCGCAGTGTTATGTTCATGCTAACGGTTGTCAATGGTTATGCAAAAAAAAATCCATCGAACACCGGAATACCTTGAGGTCATCAAATGCACGGAGAATAATTTGTTCATGTTGAGATTACTATTATACTACTTACGTGATTGTTCAAAAAAAAAACTTATTCTAATATTTAATTCACCGTAAAGTCAAATTCTGTTACGCACTTGTATTTATCTCAATTCTAGCTATAATAATTATTATTATCCATCAATATTTATACTTTCCACTTCAAGTCATGCTCATAAAATTGTTTTCTACTAACTTGTGAAAGATAGTGTAGGTGATAAGATAATCAGCAAAAGATCATATCTATGATTGTTATGTTTTCTGCTATTGTTTTTAGACCGATAAAGCAGCAATGAATCTTCTAAGGTATGTCGTGAAAGCAGAATAAAAGTTGAGTAGACATGGCAAAATGTTGTATGTTGTGTAAAGTTTTTGTATGACCTGAAGCCGTAGCTGAGTTGTTTTTTTAATAGGGCCTGTGTTGCTCATAAAAGCATAATCGTCTCATATGGATTAGACTGGTCCACAAAAAAATGTGCAAAACTTAACGGGACACCCCTAGATATGTGCCTTATGGTAAGAAAAGCTCGGTAAGCTCTCTCGAAATTTCAACTCGGTTGGTTGCTCCACCGTCAGCTGGTGGAGCAACCAACCGAGTTGAAATTCAAATGGTATAGGATATCTGCATTCAATTCAAAGTTTGTATGGGATATTTGTTTTAATTATATTGAAAATTGACCCTATGTCACTAGGTAATTTCCTATAGAATATCTGCATTCTCAATAGTAATTTATTGATCAATAAATGTTTATTCGAACTTATCTAGAGATGAGTCATTCCGATAAATTTCACCCCGGATTACTATATCTAGATTTACATTTGAACATGCACATTATGACTGATTTTTGTAAACTATTCCCGCTTACTATTAAAGGGGACTCTACTTTTTTCTTTTAATGGCAACAAATAAAAAAATGAAATGCGACAATGCACAATGGTCGGCCTCTATATAAAGGGGCGGCCAAAACTACCAAAAACTTTTTTGAGATTTTTATGTTTATGTTTATGGGGGCCCAGATAGCCGTAGCGGTAAACGCGCAGCTATTCAGCAAGACCAAGCTGAGGGTCGTGGGTTCGAATCCCTCCGGTCGAGGATCTTTTCGTAATGGAAATTTTATCTACTTCCCAGGGCATAGAGTATCTTCGTACCTGCCACACGATATACACATGCAAAAATGGTCATTGGCATAGAAAGCTCTCAGTTAATAACTGTGGAAGTGCTCATAAGAACACTAAACTGAGAAGCAGGCTCTGTCCCAGTGGGGACGTAAAGCCAGAAAGAAGAAGAAGATGTTTCTTGTTATTTTAAAATATACCTCATGTATTGTATTACTATGATCCTTCATTGAAATTGAACTAACATTTAAATTTCTATGACTTTTATGACGGCAAATCGGTTGAAGTCAAAAAATTGAAAAATGTAACAATAAAATAGAGTACAAAATTTATAATTGAGGAATGCAATATTTTTTCAAAGTTATGCACTATCAAAAAGCTTATCGAACATGAGGATGGAACAAAAAAAAATGGTTGAAGTTTTAATACTATTCAATATTACACTTTAGTAATTTTGATGATTTTGAACATGAAAAACAACTCTTGTCGCGTCATGTCGCCGTCATTTCGAATATTGCACATCAAAAAACATCCTTAGATCTAACAAAAAACGTTTAAATTTTTTGCAGAAATTAGCTGATTTGCAAGTTAGAGCTATTTGAATAATTCAATATTTCACATATTTTTTGACGATATTTTTTATACAAAGTTTATATAAAATATAAACTGCTCATACACATTTTGATCAAACTCGTTCAAATACATATAAAATTTATGCCTTTAGCCCAGTTTGATAACAAAATATTTTTTTTCTAAAGTTACGTAATATGTGAATAACCCCTTCTGAAACAATAAAAACACCAAATAACATATTCAGTTACATATCTCATCGATTAAGGCGATAAAACAAGTTTTGGTCAAACTTTATTTTTTTCGACCATCGTGCAATGGTGCATGAACGAAAACTGGGGTTGCAAGGGTTGTTCCATCATTTCCAAGTATCAGTCTAGACATAATATAATTGAATGTGACTGTATGGGCATCAACCATATTTAAAATTTTCTAGAAATTCTATGGTTTGTAGATCTGACGGCCCAAACTCAAATTTGTTGTGAATAGCCTGAAACTTATGTTGAACTTGAAATTCAACAAACATATTTAATTGAGCCAATACTGTTTGCAAACCTATGAAGAATCTCTTATTATTACTGTAAATTCAAAGTCCTGTAATGAAAGAATTTGATGGAATGCTTGTAACGATCGATGGTCTCAAAACTTAAGCCACTAATCTTTCATATTTGAAACTCTAAACTTAGCTAAGTTCTTGAATAACCTTGAACAGTCTTCGAACTTAAATTTTGACAAAGACATTCGAATGAATTGATACGGTATACATGTTGTTCCTAGAACTTGCAAAAATCACTGGTTACACTTGTAGGTCTGGATGTTCAAACTCAAAGGAATCCTTGGATAACCTAAAATGGTCAAATAATTCATTACTAGAAACAACATATTTTCATGAGCATATGTAAGTAATTATGTTTTTCAAAAACTTTGGAGAGATCAGTGATCACTAGCTCCGTGTTTAGATCTGCGGACCATAACAACATAAGGCAGTAAAACAGAATAAACAGCATTAGGCATAAACAACAGCATAAGGCTAATACAGCTTCACATAAACTTTCTTTATTCCATGTTGTTAATGATTAAATTTATATGAAATTTTATCTACGTGACCCTGTTACGCGAATGTTGGTTTCAGTGTACAAAACAATAAATTCTCTGTGCAGGACTTGAAATATTCAGGAATTTAAAGTTTTTTAATCGAGTTCTGGCTTGTTAATAAATGTTATATTTTGTTTTCTGAAAGTTTAAAAAATGTATAGATATTTTAATTGACTCCACTTTTCCTGTTTTGTAAACATTTAACACAATATAATTAAAGTGTACTTAAGAAAAGCCTTGCAACTTTGTAAAAATAGTTCAAATGTTTGTGGTGCTGAAACTGCTGAAACTATGCTAAATATATTTTTTCCGTCAAACACTGCAGTGTAAAAGGGTTTAAATTTGTTAAATTGAATACTCTTTACAGTGCTTTATAATATTGAATAACTATGTAAGTTTGAGTCTGCCAAAGATTGGATCGCAGCAAGCCGAGTGTGCGGGCGGCTGCGTTTTGAATTTTGTGTCACGTTTACCTCGTTCCGCTTTTTTTCAATTCGGCGGAGTGTGCTACGTGCAAATGTTCTGTGGAAACATGGTTTACAAATTAATAAAAGTGTGTTTTTTGGAGATTATATTCGATTGGCTTGCGTTTTGCTCGAGAGTTCTCTGTGATGGCTCCAGCAATTGAATTCGTTTCGTGCGAATTGTTTTTTATCTCCTGTGTGTGTGTTCGTAGGGGCCCAGATAGCCGTAGCGGTAAACGCGCAGCTATTCAGCAAGACCAAGCTGAGCGTCGTGGGTTCGAATTCCACCGGTCGAGGATCTTTTCGGGTTGGAAATTTCCTCGACTTCCCAGGGCATAGAGTATCTTCGATGCATACACCGTAGTCCAAACTGATGCAAACTGATCATATAGTAGGGTATGGCGTTAAATTGTTTCCCTTTAACGCATTGAATTGACAACTCGTTAAGAACATCCGAACTCATAACATCTAATAGATGGTTGTTATCGTTTCATTACCAGATGATTACAACTCAGCCTCATTCCACTTTCACTGTTTCGATCGAAACCACTCGGAATGATGCATCAACAAATATTAGCACAAGTAAATTTCAATAACACTAGGCTTCCATTATTAGGGATAATAACGCTGAGATAGTCTTTTCAAGCCGCACTCGGCATCTCGGCAGTCTCTTTTCATTATGCGGGTATTGTGAGAAGACGTGACATCTTAAGTCAAATGAATCAGAGATTTCCAGTATTACCAGTATGTAACTTCTTCATCTCTCGAAGAAAGCTTAAGGCAGATAGACAATGTACGAGTACACATATTTGAAAGAAAATGAAAATTGAGCTCAATTCTCCTTGTCATTGCATCATACCTTCTCGTACTATCAAATGAGAACGAGAGAGATGGAGATAGCATAGTGGGCCCAAAACATGGGTTCGTTGGAAAACGTGAGTGTCAGTCTAAGTAAGTGAAAATGTGTTTCTCAAGCCGACGTGATTCCCTGTTCTGTAAGTTCTGCCATACGGTAGGGTAGAAAGGGATATAGCGCCAGTTTTAGCAAAAGTCGTCATTATGGTGTTTGAGACAAATCACTTTTAAGTAAGATTCAGTGACCTCTCAAAATTTATCAAAAGCTGACATCGGGGAATTGGGTATCAAAATTGACATTTTTTTCATGACGTGCATAATCGATGGTCATTAATTACCAATTAAAGGAGTTATTTGTTGTTAAGAAATCAAATGATCTTTCTAATTTAGTGTTTTGCTACTAAGGAACACATTCAAAATGTTTCGTATTATTATGCCGTGATGATCCATTTTGCGTCATCTTCCCTCATCGTTATGTTATTGGTGGGCCGCCGGTTGCGGCAAGGAAAGTTGTGTCTTGCCCTTGTTGAGATGCGGCCCGAAGTTGAATTCAATTTAAATTCTCTCCGAGAAAGTGGAAAATATGAAAATTTTAATTAATTTATATCTTTGTCATTGCATTGTCGGAAATTTATTTTGCAAATATTTGCTAAAACCTTTCGCCTTTTGGTTCACAGCCCTTGGCAGCAACCACGATGCATATGTCGTCGAATGTGTATGTGTAGGTAAGCTCAATGGTTGATGATGGCTCGAAAGAATACGTCTTCCGTCGAATGCGTGAAGACACAGGAAGGGGAAACGCCTGTTTGAATTACATACACCGTACCAGGATTGGGTAGGCATGGGAAGACGCCAGGTGTACACATGGATGGTGCCATGACCTAACATTGTTTGGTGATATTTGTGGTAGGAGAAAATGGTTTAGATGGAAATGGAATAACTCATCAAATGATTCATGGAACCATGCATAAACAAGTAAACTTAATTTAGAGAATATCAAGGTAGGACAAAGGAGGGTGCAGTTGACACCATGCAAAGTAAATATAGCTATAATGGATATTTCTTCATTAGGAGTAATTAAAAACCAACTAGTAGAAGCTGTGTATTAATATATTTTTAGAAATTATTGAAAAATATTTCACATTGGTTGGAAATATTGCACAGCGTAACAAAAATTACATTTTTGCGTGTGTCAAGGATGCAATTATATGTCTCTAGTAAATTGCACATCACGATTTTGAGCTATTGGTCGCCAAAGATGTATAAAATACAGGTTTTTATTCATGTTTACATGAAATATAAAATGTGATTTATTAAACATTTTAGAGATGTAATCCACCAAGCATGCAAAATATTACTTCAACTTTTATGTATTTTCTAGATCATCAAGAAATAGCTTCTGAAATTTTATATACTTTGTTTGTATGTTTAACACATACAGTTTGTATTATGAGGTAAATTAAGCAAATAAAGCAAATAAATCGTCAAACAAGCTGGTAAAATTGTATGCATGTTTACTAAAGCGATAAATCCGGCATTTTCGACAACTCGAGAACTTGATATGCTATGATATTTCTGAAAATGACAATGTATTTGGAAACACTTAAATTAAGTTAGAGGCGATATTTTAGTGCTAGCACAGCATAACATAGCATCTAAAACACTAGATGAGAACATAGTAAAGATACCATGCAAGTTTTAATCATAATATGTTCAATTTAATGCACAATAATGTTATCATTAAGAATGATATGAAATTTTTCATTTGTTGTTCCACAGTACCTAACCTCAACATGCAAACTCAACATTTATGTGTTTATTAACTAAGCATAAATATTAAAAAAAAGAGTGCACATGCGGGCCAAACAGGACTATCATTCTACAACGGATACAAGGTGGAAGCAGCAGTACAAGGAGTTTCCAAGAAAATCACTAGAATGATTATGACTATGATGGACCCAACAGGACAAATGCGGAATTTTGCTGCGGACTGTACTGCTAATTGGACAAAGAACGGTTAGGTAGATGGAAAGAGGATTCAGCTTTCGACACCCCTTCGGATAGTAAATATTGCGGCATGGGCTGTGTAGAAACTGCAGAACGATGATTCAAGACTCAGTGTCTGTTGTGTGCCTACCATCTCTTCCAATTGATTGATTGATTGATACGCGAGCACACGGTATAATTCCACTCACCCATAAGCAGCGGCATCCCCGTCATCTTCGTTAAGTACTCCTGATCAAGGGGTTCGCAATGGGCCACACCGGCACAACATTTCAACGTCTTTGTGGTGCCAGATATATGTAGGCAGTGACTGGGACCCGAGCGATGCCTTAGAATAAATTGAAAACTAATTTTGATTATGCGATGTACAAATTTTATTTACAAACTTTGCATTAGTGTATGTCCAGTTTAATCCCAGTTTTTAGATGGCAAGGCTAAAACAATCTAGACTCAGAATAACAATAACTAATAACAGAAACTACTTCATCGCATTAAAAAATGCTTGTGATCTTGAGTAAAACTCAAACATTTCTTGATCTTACATCCATCATTTGCTAATGTTGCACGCTGCATCTTAAAATTGAAATTGCCAACAAGAAGCTCTCTGTTTACACGATTATAAGCTGCAAATTCAGTCATACACCGTGTCCAATATATTCTCATACACTTTTTCTTTTCTTTGGTATAACTTTACTGAATGTAGGATAATCCAATGTTGTAGTATTTCATTGTAGTCTTGTAGTGTTATACTAACGTAGAATAGCTTGTTTTATGAATAAGAAAAAATAATTGCTATGATAAGTGATGAAATGTCCATTGAAGTCGTGTTTTGCACGTAAAATTAATTTTTGTTCATATTGATCTGGTTAACAAAGTGAAAATCAGAGCATTCACAAAAAAGTTTCAGAAACTTTAAGTTAATCATATTGCGTTTTGAATAGATAAATATTGATAGAATTTGATAAATATATGTGCGATAACTGCAGATTGAAATTGGGCTCTGCCTATGAGCGTGCCGCTGGAAATATTTTTCGTAAATTCTTAAGTTGATGAAATAAGTTTATAATTAAAATATTTCCAAAATATTTCCTGTAGTGAATCAGTATTATAACCACTTTCAAAAAATATTATCACCAATGATGTCAGTTAAACAAGCGCAATGTAATGTTATCTCGAATTTGTATGAGAATATACTGGACACGGTGTAAATGATGCACATAAATGGCTGGGCGGCACGGTCATTTTATGTGCACCATTAATGACAGAATTTTCAGTGTTAAGTCGTGTAAATGGAGTCGTTTTGTTTACAACATTCTTTAAGAGAACACATGTTACGTTCAATAATTAGGATTTAGTTTACAATGTTGGATATAATAGCCGATATTATTATTTATTTAGTTAACATCTAAACAGATAGCGCTGAATCAATAATTTCACGCCACAAAACTCGGTTCGTGGCCGCATCTCCTGGCTCATCCTTCGCAGCCACACACCGTTTTCCTGCACACCAACAAAGATCGTCCTAAGCACCCGACGTTTAAAGACTCCAAGTGCTTACAAGTCCTCCTCGAGCATTGTCCATGTTTCATGCCCGTAGAGGACTGCCGGCCTTATGAGCGTTTTGTACATGGTACATTTGGTGCGGGCATGAATCTTTTTTGACCGCAGCTTCTTCTAGGCCATAGTAGACCCGACTTCCACTGATGATGCGCCTCCGTATTTCACGGCTAACGTTATTCTCAGCCGTCAGCATGGATCCAAGGTAGACGAACTCGTCGACCACTTCGAACGTATCCCCGTCTATCGTAATACTGCTACCTAGGCGAGCCCTGCCGCGCTCGGCTCCACCAGCTAGCATGTACTTTGTCTTGGTCGCATTCACCACCAGTCCAACTTTTGCTGCCTCGCGTTTCAGGCGGGTGTACAGGTCTGCCACCTTTTCAAATGTTCGGCCGATGATGTCCATGTCATCCGCGAAGCAAACAAATTGACTGGATCTCGTAACGGCTGTTAAGCCCGGCTCTCCGCATAACAACTTCTAGCGAAATATTGAACAACAGGCACGAAAGTCCATCACCTTGTCGTAGTCCCCGGTGGGATCCAAACGAACTGGAGTATTCGCCTGAAACCTTCACACAATTTTGCACACCTTCCATCGTCGCTCTTATCAGTCTCGTTAGCTTCCCGGGAAAGCTGTTCTCGTCCATGATTTTCCATAGCTCTACGCAGTCGATACTGTCGTATGCCGCCTTGAAATCGATGAAAAGGCGATGTGTTTTGACCTGGTATTCACGACATTTTTGGAGGATTTGCCGTACAATCTGGTTCGTTGTCGATCGGCCGTCAACGAAGCCGGTTTGATAACTTCCCACGAACTCGTTAACTACAGGTGACAGACGACGGAAGATGATCTGGGATAATACTTTGTAGGCCGCATGTAGAATGGTGCTCGCTCGAAAGTTCTCACAATCTAACTTGTCGCTTTTTTTGTTGATGGAGCATATTTCCCCTTCATTCCACTCCTCCAGTAGCTGTTCTGTTTTCCAGATTGTGCCTATTAGCCGGTGCAGACAAATGGCCAGCCTCTCCGGGCCCATCTTCATGAGTTCAGCTCCGATACCATCCTTATCAGCAGCTTTATTGTTCTTGAGCTGGTGAATGGCTTCCTTAACCTCCCTTAAAGTGGAAGCTGGTTGGTTTCCATCGCCCGCAGTACTGACGAAAGCATTTGCTCCGTTGTCCCGCCCTTCATTGTCTGTGCTCTCAGCGCCATTCAGGTGTTCGTCGAAGTGCTGCTTCCACCTTTCGATCACCTCACGCTAGTCCGTCAAAATACTCCCATCCTAATTCCTGTACATCTCAGCTCGCGGCACGAAGCCTTTGCGGGATGCGTTGAGCTTCTGATAGAACTTACGCGTTTTTCTTGAGACCGACATAGCTGTTCCATCTCTTCACACTCTGTCTCCTCCAGGCGGCATTTTTTCTCCCTAAAGACGGTGTTTTTCCGTTTAAAACGTTCCACGTTCGGCCAGGTCCCTTACTTCAGCATGACCGCCCGCGCTGCATTCTTCTCCTCCAAAACCTCCTGACATTTCTCGTCGAACCAATCGTTCCGTCCCACGTACCCGACGTTGCTCTCAACTGCATCGTTGATGGCTACTTTTACTGTTCTCTAGCAGTCCTCAAGAGGGGCTTCATCCAGCTCGCCCTCTTCCGGTAATGCAGCCTCGAGACAGTGTTGCCACATTTCTATTCTATTCTATTCTATTCTAAGCGCTTGCACAGCCAATATTGAAAAGCATCCTGGAAATGCCGGAAATTATCCCAGTATTTTCTTGTCAATATTAATGTTTGCAGTATATCGTCAATATGTTACAAATATTAAAATGGCCAGGCCCACTGTGCAGACTTGGGTTTGGAGATAATCAAAAAAATTACGGCGATCAGATTATTCACGTATGAATAACGTGATAGGCGAAAGTTTTTCAATTTTATGAGAGAAGAAACGGGGACAACCGTACCAACCGTTTCATTTAAGGGGAGGAGAGGGAAATCGTTGGAAGTGGCTTTGCTAAGAATGTTAATGCACACTCCTTTTTTGCTTCTTTCCAAGGATGGGACACAGGTATTTCCCCCTCATGTCCTGGCTGAAAAAGCCTTAGCTATAGCGCCTTTGCTCGCTCTCTGAAACGAAAAGAAATTGATACCGTACCCGTTACACAGCAATTATTTATCCCCTTAAACGCATCAATATGCTTCAAGTTTCTACATAACTAGTTAAATTAAAATATAATCTATCTGTTTCGGAAGGATCTCACCCATTTCATGAATGCTTGCAAATTCCTAATTCCTGTGAGGTTCTTCTGCTCCCGTTGATTGCTGATTATCACACTTTGAAAAAATATCCAACACTAGATCCAGCATAACTGGTTTTCTTTTTTTTCGTTTTTTTTTCTCTACGCACACGTTGCGTTTATATACATAATTGTTCAACAGATCCCGTCAATTCTTTCAAATAACACTTATTTTCTTCACATCTCTTCACGAACAAAACGCACAACTGAGTATTCTTTGTTTTGAATACACTCAATTATGGCACTTAGACTTACGCCAATTTCGCGGAACTGCACGGATGAACCACAGGAAACACTTCATTGCTTTTTCAGTATCTTCCGGGTGGCATAGTACCACCAGCCGTTTGACGATTTCGCCGGCCGAATAAATCACGCGAATTCGATATAAACGTGACAGCAAACGAGAAAAAGCAGCCATCCGCGCGCATAGCCTGCTGCGATCTCTCGAGACAGTGTTGCCACATTTTTTCCAAATCTCATCTGTGATTTCGGCCGAAAAAATCTTTTTTTATCTTGAGTCAACCTCCAAAAATCTTGGTAAAAATCTGTGTTGTGCAAAAATCAAAAGAATTCATATTTTAGATCGAAAAGAGCCTGACTGTATTTGGCATGTTAGCAAGTATTAATTTGAACTAATTCTACTTAAACTAAGTAAAGGATGCAAAATTGTTTCTAAAAGTTTAAATTGTTAAGTTGAACAAAAAAAAATTAACAAAGTATAGGCATTTCTGCTTTGTATCTTCCAAAACTGTGCCCCAAACTCGTGAAATATCCCAAAATCTTAAACATCTTTTTTATCTCAAAAATCTGTGATCTATGATCACAGATACCTGTAGGCAAGAACAGGAAAAAATCTGTGTAATTACAGATAAATCTGTGTATGTGGCATCACTGCCTCGAGATGCTGCGCGTATGCAGCTGCGACATTCGGTTGCTTGAGCCGCTCTAGGTCATACCGGGGCGGCCGTCGGTACTGTACGTTGTTGATCGACCACCACCCGATCTCGCTCCTCTGCATATCACCCATCACTATAAAAGTTGTTCCCAGCTCGTGTGTGTTGCCGCAGCTCTAGTAGATGGTATGGTTACCTCTAAACGTTCGCACCATTGATCCCTTCCAACACACCTCCTGCAACGCTACGATGCCGCATCCGCGGTCCTTCAGTACGTCGGCGAATATGCGGGTGCTTTCGATGAAGTTGAGAGATTTACAGTTCAGGGTTGTTAACGTTAATCAACGATTAACGCCGTTAACGTTAATTTTTCTCGAGATCAACGTTAACGGCGTTTCGTTGATTTTCATGTTTTTTAACGTTAGCGTCAACGGATTGCGTTGAATTAACGTCAACGAACATCGTTAATCTTATCGTTGATTACTGGGTGACCTGTGTAGATGCAAGGAAAATTTTCGCTACACACTCAATCACGATTTGCTTGTTCGGTATTTTTTTTATACTGGGTACGAATTGTAAATCATAAAAATACCGAACTTTCAGCTTTTTTATTGAAAACTTCTGAGGTTCAGTAATAATTTTTACTTTTTACTGAACTACGGTAGCTGTCAGACCCAATTTTGCAACATTACCGAACAGGCCGAAAAGTCAGTAAAAACAATTACCGACTATTCAGTAGTTGATGTTTTTTACTGACTTGTCGTTAAAATCAAATCAAAACAAACTGATGTGCATGCGGGAAAGTGTCAAATGAGAATCTCCAGCTGTAAAATCGTCCGGCGCCGGGAGACACGGCTATGGCAACCAAACTTTTCCTGCACCTATTAAATATTTTTGCGATTTCTCGTGGTAAGTAGTCGAAATTTAGTGAGAAACTCAACCATTTTAAGCAACCAATACGGCTCAGGACGGTTTTACTGCTTACGTTGGTAAATTCGGTTGGTTTCCATACAAGAGGTAAATTCATCTGCATCATTGAGTTTGCCTCTTGTATGCAAACCAACCAAATAATGATTTTGTCACATTTTTCGATTACTTCCACTGAGATATGAGCATACCGTAGATGTTTATTCGTACGAAAAATGCATGTCGATGTTCATGTTCATGTCGATTGGGTTTTAATTTGTATTCATTTCTGAAAAAAAAACAGTATCCGGAAAAGCAATGCATGAAGCATGGGAAACTGGAAAGTCAGTAAAAACACTCAAT
The DNA here is from genome assembly GCF_002204515.2 of Aedes aegypti. Lineage (NCBI taxonomy): Eukaryota > Metazoa > Arthropoda > Insecta > Diptera > Culicidae > Aedes > Aedes aegypti. Next base: position 255,224,068 of record NC_035109.1, on the reverse strand, counting down.
AATTTTACTGACTAAGTCAGTAATTTCCATCAATCAAAACATATTTTGGTTTACTGGGTTTTTTCGGTAATCGTAAAAATTACCGAAAAAACCGTAGTTCCAAAACCCAGTAATATTTTACTAGGGTCGGTAATCTGAATTGGCTGTGTACGTTGATAAACAAGTTGTCTCCATGCAAATATCGTAACCAAGGAAATTGAAAAAAAAAAAAATCTTGTTTACGGGTATAAAAGGATGCAAGCAGCAAGGGCCAAGAACAATTGTGTTCGAGTGGAAGAGAAATCCGGACGCGTTGCAAATGAAGAACTATCGACCCATGTCGCCAAGTGGCCCTTTCGTCGAGGAAATTTTCAAATACTGTACACTGGTTTCCGGGAAGTGAAGGTTTTTCGACATCACAAATTTCAAGGCTGAAGGACTGCATGGATTGAAAATTATTGCCGCTCACATCGCAGACCTTAGCAATTGAAAATAGTGTTGCATTTGCTTGATCTCCTGAACATACACATCTGGAAAAACATCTGGTGGTCACGAAGCTATTTCCTGCAAAATTAGTTCATCTAGTCAGTGACAAAAGTGAGTAACCAAATGCTATTTTTCTATACATAATGCCTGTGTTTTGGGACCTGTATTTCAACTTCTGGTAGTTCGAATTGATTGAAATTTGAATGACGAACTACAAATGACCTGCAGTTATATATATAGCGAATTCCTTATATTGCATTGCAGTCATTTACCAAAAAGTTCTATAGGGTTGATCAAAGACAAAAGCAACCGAGAGATTTTATTACCTTATTCAAAAACGGTATGTTTTGGGTGGTGAACTTTGTTCAACGAATTTGTTCACATTCAGAAGTTACGTAAATTTGCAGAACATACCACTTGAGCACTTCCATGAACCACTTTGGCATGGAGCGACGCAAATATGAGCTTTAATTATGGCCAAATATGAGCTCAGTAGCTTTCAAAAAAAAAAAATACTGTCGAAGCGAATCTAATGTGCCAAGAATAGGATCCGGCTCCTTACCGTTTGTAATCAAATTTAACAAATATCTCTGTTCCCTATCTTCTATCTTCAAGCAAACCTCTGAAAATCTTCAAAAATGATCGCAATGTGATAAATTCACTAGAAATCAAACCGGTTATTTGTAGTTTGTCATACTTATTTCATGGCAATTCCAACTAAACTGTGATACAGTGCTTCAAAGTTGCTAATTTTGTATGGAAAAACAGGATACAAGCTTTTGTCTTTGACTGGAGTTAAAAAGAAAGTTCACTCAATATGAAAAAGTATATGCAATAAACTACATGTTTTTTTTGTTAAAGTGTATTCAGACTGAGACTGATAAATAAACCGAAAATTTATTTTTAACTTATTTGCTGTTTTATTTCTTGCCTCTTGCTACATTACATATCCTTCTTGAAACAAACTCTGGAATTTGCTAAAAATATGGCAAAGGCCATAATTAACGTGAAAAATTAACGTTGACCGTTGACGTTAAATCAACGCCAAGCGTTAACGTTAACGGCTCCGAAAAATCAGCGCAAAATTCGTTGATCGTTACAATTAACGTAAACGAATCAACGAAACGGCGTTAATCGTTGATTAACGTTAACAACCCTGTTACAGTTCCACGTACCGAGCTTCCAATCGCTAGTCCCTTTACGTCGCTCTGGTCTTTTTCGATTGTCCCGGTTTGTATTCTCTCGTTGATTATTCGTTGCTTGATGTTTTTACGGCTGGCTTGCAGGGCCTGACACCAACCCCCTTGATTTCCGGAGGACCATTCCCTCTAAATGTTAGGAGGGCCATAGAGCACAGTTTAGCTTAGAGTCCTTCGCTGGCACTCGGACGACGATCAGCAGCCCCTGATATGGGGAACAGACGCTGTAGTGAGCCACTCCTTGCATGGAGTACAGACGCTCTAGGTTTGCAGAAGCAAAAGCAAAAGCCGTGCTCGTATGATTGATCTTTGAATATTCAATTAGATATGACTTTACATGACTGACGCTAACATTACATGACGTTTAAATTTAAGATTTTTCGGTTCGTACTTTTGATCATTCGAAGAAATGGATTCGTGTATTCTACAAAATATACGATAGGTTGGGATACAATACAATCTTTTTACAAAATTAGTCTACGAAATTATTTCGTTACAGCAAACAAGAAATTGAGCATATGTTCAGTTTCGTAAAACCAAACAATTTTCATCTAGTGGAAATGCAAAATTATTAGAGAAAAAAACACGAAAAGCTGTTTTTGACTATTTTCTTTGTAAGTAAAGTAAACAAGTTGGTCCCGAGATGCAATTTGCATTTCACTTACGCCATTTTGAAATGTTACGTTTGAAAAGTAGATGAAAAAACTACAAAAACGGTTGGATCTTTTCATAGGAAAATGTTAGAGGTGTAGTCTCTTCAGATAAAATGCTTATTTTGCTCATATCTAAAACTCTTCAGAACATAGTTGGCCTAGAAAATTGATATTTTCGTTAGTAATGAAGAAACACTTTTGCACATAACGTGCCTTGACCAGACAAACAAATGTTCAGAAGACACCAAAACGCTTAGTTATTAATGTATTGCACTTAATTTCGTTCCGTGGGAGTTCTGCTTGATCCTTTGACCTCGGCGCTTGCTTCTTCGGGAGCGGGTGATGAGGGCAGGATCAAACATGTCGCGCGTCGGTCGGAAAAAAAGTGAAAAAGTGAATCGGTTCGCTAGTTCTGTTTGATCCTTAGACCTTGCGCTTGCTGCTTCGGGAGCGGGTGATGAGGGCAGGATCAAACATGTCGCGCGTCGGTCAGAAAAAAAAAAGTGAAAAGTGAATCGGTCCGCTAGTTCTGTTTGATCCTTTGATCTTGTCACTTGCTTCTATGAGGGCGAGTGACGAACACTTGTTCGGCGTTCAATTTGTTTATCGAGTAATATCGCGAATCCGGTTAGGCGCATTCATTTCAAATTATATATTTATCGTTTACCAAAACGAATCCCTCCCCAATATCCAAACTCCCAGTGTCTACTTTTGGAAGTGCAGAGGACTCCTCGGCTTCCATAATTACTTACTTTATAATTACTTCATAATTACGTCAACATTTCCCTCCTATCCCCAAATTGACCTGCATTCGGACGCATCCGGCGCCGTTATTGTTTATTATAATAATGAGAGCACCAGTACTTACACATTGAGGATGCTACTGATCCCGAGTAGCGTCTGTTGATTCCCTGTGTAAGTACAGCTGTTCTTGCAATAACGGAGTAGCATCTGCGGGCAGTCAATCATGCTCATGCTCATGCTCATGCTATTGCACTTAATTTCGTTCCGTGGACCAATGTGCAATGGTGTTGGTGTCATAGTGTAGATGGAATTGTGCAATGTTGGAGGGCGGCTTCAAATGGGAGTAAAATTAAAAAGGCGATCACCTAAGTCCAGAACCAGTTTTAAGGCATAACGCAAAAAAGTAAAAACCGTTTTTTGCAAAATGATAATTGATGCGCTTGAAAGATATTCACGGTGTGTTAGAAACCGTTATTAACACAAAAAAATGTCCGAGAACTTGGCATCTACCATTCAAAAGATATAATATTCAAGCATCTGCTCCGTGAATTTGAAAATATTGTAACGAGGGAATCGAAAGTTATCGTGATTTGAAGATTTTGAGCTATTTTGCAAGAGTTATTCATATGGTTCAAAATATTCCTCAACGATGCATCATCATAAATTTGTAAACCAACCAAGTAATCATCAGTTTTACATTGGGCACTCAAAACATGTGATATTCAAGCATCTTCTCTGTAAATTTGAAATCATTTCTTCGAGAAAATCAGAAGTTACAGTGATTTGTATATTTACTATTATATCTATGAAGTTTGAATTAAAGCTCATTTATATGCCTTTGTTATAAAAGTGCACATAATTTACAAATAAACATGTCTGTAGGTCTGACACTCGGCATTTAACAGATATAGTTATCAAACATCTTCGCAACTAGTTTGAGAATACTTTATCAAAAGACAACATAACTAGAGTGCTTTGGAATTTGAGAGTCAATAAGATTTTTATTTCAATCGTCTTAATAGTGTTGGCAATACGTATTTTATCATTGTGACACAAATTCACCTAACAGGTTTGTATTAAACTTGTACATTTTATTGAAGAAAGGTAGTGCTTCGGTAAAGCACAAGAAAATGGGTTCCTTTTTTTTAATTTGGGTTTCATTTTCACGCGTTTTGCTGGACAGACTTTCGTTATGACCCAAATAAGCGTATTGGTGTACCTGAACAATTTGAAAGTGAACCTTTGTTGCGCAGTCAAGGTTGGATTATCAACTGGTGAGATCGTTTCATGCTACTTTTCTAATTCGGTTCAATATGGTGGTTCACATTTTATTCATGACAGTGAAGATACGTTACGATACGTTTATATTTGCAATTGTTCAATTAATAGTTAGTAGTCGATTATTATCGGAATTATTATTGTTTCATGTTTTGCAGAAAATTTAAATGCAACAAGCCTTCTATTTGGTTCAGTTCCTTGAAATGTTCGATACTATAAGTGTCGATATTTCCTTCAGAGACTGATACATTACTTTTTGGATTGATGTTGCATGATTTGCATCATGCAAACCTTTGAATGGTTCGTCATCAAAGGTATCGTCATATTGATCCTTTAGTCAAATCCTGTACATATGAAAGGATTACTTTTTAGTTATTTTTTCTTCATGTTGTTGACATCATTATGTTTTAAGGAGGTATAACCAGGGAAAATTATGTGATGAACCTTTAGGACTATTGTAATTGAGCGTTTTTTTTTTACCTAGAAGAATCCTGTAACATAGCTCCGTCCCATTTTCCAAACTACCGGTGATTTCTCGTGGTAGTGCAGAGGACTCCAACGGCTTCCTCAAAGATAGTAACACGTAAATATTTCTTCCATAACCTCCATTGACCTGTATTCGGACGCAGCTGGCGCCGGTATTGTTTAGAACAAGGAATGAGAATTCCATTACTAACACACTGAGGGTGGTGCAACTAATTCTAAATAGCATCCGTTGGTTTCTTGTGCAAGTATAGTTGCTCTTGTAATAACGTAGAAGTAGAAGCGGGCGATCAATCTCGCTCTAAAACCATATGGATTAACATACCGATAAGATTTTTTTGCTGAGAGTGATAAAAACATTGAACGTGCTAATTCAAAACTCAAAATTAACTTTATTATAAGTCCAAAACTTCAATGTACTCTAGTTATGTTGTCTCTCGATAAAGTATTCTCAAACTAGCTACTAAGATGCTTGAATACTATATCTTTTAATGCCGAGTGTCAGTACTATGGACATTTTATTCGCAAACTGTGTACATTAATATAACAAAGCCATATAAATAAGCTCTAATTTAAAGTTCATTTAAATAATGGTAAATATACAAATCACTGTTACTTCTGATTTTCTCGACATAATGATTTGAAATTTACAGAGAAGATGCTTGGATATCGCATGTTTTGAATGCCTAATGCAAAACTGATGGTAACTTGGCTGGTTTACAAATTTATATTGATGCACCGTTGAGGAATATTTTAAAGCCTGTGAATATCCCTTGCAAAATAGCTCAAAACCCTCAAATCACGCTAACTTTCGATTCCCTCGATAGAATATTTTCAAATTCACTGAGAAGATGCTTGAATGTTATATCTTTTGAATGATAGGTGCCAAATTCTTGGACATTTTTTTGTGTTAATAACGGTTTCTGGTACACCGTGTATTGTTTGCAAGCAGTTATATTGCACGTGCTACTGCAGCGCGCAGTAGACAATTCAACTAGAAAATTCTGTTATATTAAAAGACAATTTACACCGCCCTCAGCACATAGGCTGCACAGACTGAACGATCACTAACATTAGGCAACGGACAACACGACACACCCAGTAGCCCAGCGACTGACGAAAAGTTTTCTTCGACTGGAGCGGGAATCGAATCCACCCCCCGTGACGCAATACGCCTAGACGACTGAAGCCGCTAACCGCAAGGCCACGAAGCACACGCTATTCATAAAATAGATGTTTTCGAGAAAATTTATTACACCTGCACCATTGTTTGGTTGTTATTTTGTATGGTTGTTTACATTTTATAACCAGCGACATGTTTTGGTAGCAGTAAAGAGCCACGAGTACCTCGCTTGTAGTTGTGCAACTCAAAGGAAAACAATATGCACTCTGTCTCAAAAATACCCAGAATATGGGTGTAAATATTTCAAATTGAATAATATGCTTTTTGATGAGTCTGGAAAGCGTGTGCAAGTTTCTCAGAGGAAAATATAAACAAACACGAGCGTATGTGATCAAACCAAGCGAAGAAAAACATCGCATGTGTATCGATCGGTCTATGATCGGCACAAGGTGACCATCTCCTGGAGATTCAAAATCAGGACATTGTGCAATTTTCACAACTTCCCTGTAAGTGCAATTTTTTTTACAAATTCCAAGCATAATTTACATATATTCTGAACAGCAGCGATTTTTGAGTTTTTTTTATTATTGTTGAGGACTTGTAATGTAAAGGGAATGATCATCCTATAAATAAATTAAAGTGATTCCCTTGAGAAATCACTGTTTAATGTTTGGAATATATGGAATTTGAGACAAAATATTTTTTATTTTATTTTAATATATATATATATATATATATATATATATTGAATTATTGCTTTTTTCATTTTTTGGAACAATTCTAATATTGTAGTGGTTATTTCCAATGTTATTTATTTTTGGAAAATATTTAATAGTTAAAAAAATACATCTTTCAATTGTATTCTGTAATTTTTATTGCTAGTTTATGCTTAATCAATGCTTGTCTTGAATTGGTAGTTAGTGAAAGAACAATAAATTGTTAAGAAATACACCATGAAAAGACCGTTCATTTTTGACAAAGGTTCGATTGCCAAATATGAAATTTTTAGACGTGTTTCCGAATGGAACGGACACTGTATCGACAAAGAATCTAAATTTCTAGTTTGACATAATGCTGATATCAGACTTTGCTCGGGAAAGTAGTGCTGATTGGTGAACACTGTTGTGAGGGACGACGACGATGCTACCGAGAAGCAAACGAAGAGATTTTAACTTCTCCTGTCTGTCGTTTTCCGTATAGGGGAACTAGATGTAAAGTGCGCCATCGTGATGAATAGCGCCATCGCATTATCTCTAAGTTTCTCACATTCCTCTCATTCCACTTAAAAAAATAAATAAAATAAAATAAAAACGATTTCGACATCCTTGGAAGTAAATGACGAGGGGCATAATACTCCGCACACAATTATTGTTTTTGGAATTTGCGACCTTATTAATGCGACTTTCCTGGAAACCCAACTAGAATGAAGTTTTCGGCAAAATGCAAAAATGATTTTTTCCTCAGGGGTCGCATATTACCCCGTCTTCCCTTACCTACTTCCACGCTAAGCCTGAGATGCTCTTATGATGTTTCGTTGAGTGGAATTGAGGCCAACTTAAGTGGCTTTGGAGCGGAAAATATGCGACCCGAGAGGGGTGAGGGCGGCAAAAATGCATGACGTTCTGGGGAAGTCAAAGCTGGTTGGCCGTCGGTGCGGAGACGTACACTTTCTAAATTAGCGCACTCGAGTGCTAATGAGAAATGTATCCCTGGAGGAAAATGAATGGATTATCTTTAATTAGTCAGATTATCATTTTCCATTAATTACTTCGATTGATCGTGAATAAGCATTTTGTTGTGAGGCACGCAATGGGTGTTCTGGGGGGAATCGATATGGGAATACCACTGTGAATGTTTGTTTCGATTGGAAGAGTACCTATCAAGCGTTAACAATGATTTGAATAAAAATATAACTGCAGCTCACAAGTAGTGAGAGGTTCAAAATTTTGTAATCTTTGTTTTATATTGACTAGTTGGTTTGCACTGGTAGAGTGCTGTTGGAAATTTTAATGGGATATGAATACGACTAGCAGGTTAAAGGTAACTTGAGGGCATCCCAAAGGGTCGAACTCATTAGAAAGCATTTACCAACACATATGGATGCTAGTTGCACTGCCAGTTGATGAAGGTTCATTGGGTGGTTAGGTTAGGGTGTTTGTAAGTACGAATAGAAAAAGCAGTATGAAAACAATCAAATTGAACGAGTCAAAGGTCAGAACTGCCGGAAGCTCTTAACTATTGTAGGCTTGTCGTTGATTAAGTAGTGAAGAGTAAACAGAGCATAGTGAATTCATTACATATTTTGTAAGGTATATTAGTAAGGCAACAAATTTTAATGTATCTTCTCATCGTACAATTATTGTATGAAATTTAACTATATATACCTAAGTGTGAATACTTTTAAATGAAATGAAGGGTTAAGTGAGTTAACTAATTAATAACCATGCGGATTGGTTTGACGATCATTTCAATATATGCGTCAATATTGAATTGTGAAGTTAATTTTCATCAGGAAACCAGGTCGGCAATTTTTTGGAAGTCCAAAAAATCCGCTGTCTGATCGCAGTGGAATAGGACCTGATACTTATATAATTTATCTGCTCGAAGCCCATATGATATAATAATCTTTCATTGCAGGTCATTTTTCAAGTGCAATCCAGAGCTTCGTAGGAGGAGAGCATCAGTTAATAGGGCATGATGACCAGAACCGTAGCGTGGCCTTATGGCGCCCTTGGCGAACCGCGATTTGAGCGCCCCTAGTTCAAAGTACTTTATATTTTTTTTGCAGGTCAGAATTTTCAGAAAATTATCAAGAATTCTTTCCAAAGTTCTAGAGTGTTTCTTGTAATTACTGTTCATAGAAATTCTCAAAAAATAGCATGATAAAACTCAATAAATACTATAAGGCTTATGCAAGAAGGCATACAAAATCTTTCAAATTTCTTTTACATATGAACTGTCTGAACATCCTCAGATTATTTTAAACAATTGTAAATAAAATTACTGTTTATATGGTTAGAGACGAATTAAAAGGCACTTCTTTCTCTATAAATTTTCATTACAATCTTGTTGACTTAAAAAACGAGGGTCAGTTGCAGCATATATTCAATAAGTGCTCGATAAATTCTCTGTATAATCGAAACTATGTCGAATACTTTTGCCTTGAATTATACTAGAATAATTTTTAAGGTGCAAGTAAAAATGAAGCAAATTTCAAAAATTAAAAAGCAGTTTTCGCCTTTGGAATCAACAAATCGGAAAAAATGAAAACACACAGCCTTTTTATTTTAGAAATAAAACAGCTGTGTGTTTTTACTTTTTTCGATTTGTCGATTTTAACGGCGAAAACTGCTTTTTCACTTTTGACATTTGCTCTATTTTTACTTGGGCCTTAAGAATTTATGTCAAAGTTGCGTTATACATTGGAATGAAAGAGTTTAAGGTTTTCACAAAAAGTTCATGCAAAATAGTTGAAGATTTTATTTTCAGGAAAAACTCAAAATACCAAAAGAAGTTTCATTAAAATATATTAAAAGTGAATTAAATACCGAACTCTGTCAATCATTGAAATCGATATTACTGATTCAAACATTTATCAGTCAGTTCTGATCATTGTTTTGGAGAAACAAACAAATCTGTTGTTACAAAAATACCCTATTCCATTTTTTTTCACTTATATCCTTTTTTAATGTTAGGTATATAATTATCTCATAATTCTTTTCGGGATACTGTGATACTGTGCGCAGGATTGAATCAAATTTTTCTTTGAGACTTTATGCAAAACTGGCTTGAGGTTCTGTGAGAACACCATTAACCATACCAAAGAATTCTGCTTAAAATTCTGTCTGGAACCTACCTAGTATTCTTTTACGATATTGGCTATAGGTGGTATTTATGACTTATTTTTTGAGGAAATAATGTGCCGAGTAATTTGAAAATCCTTCCGGCAGTTTTGTAGAATCGTACAATTTTAACTACCAGTCAATAGAATTTTATTCCAGTTCAGAATTTTATGGTTATTTTTAATGTAAGCATAAGTTGATTTATCATTGCTATCAAAAACTGTTTTCGAAATTATTGAATGATTTTTTTTATTGAAAAGTCAATATCTCAGAAATTTTGTATTGATGAATCATTCAACATAGAGCTTATTGATTACATAGGAAGAACGACACAACTTTGCATGTGAAGCTTCATAAGCCCTCTATCGCTATTTATGTCTATGATTGTTTTTCTAGCTGGATACTGTGACTGCAGAAAAAAAAACAATTTAAAATATGTATCTCCAAATAATGCCCAGATGCGTCACGCATTTTTGCGCCCCCTGATGGCTGGCGCCCTTGGCGGGTGCCATCCTGGCCAACCGCACGCTACGGCACTGATGATGACTTGGTTACGTTATAATGTGTTAACATATGCCCTGGGCATGAAAGAAGAAACATCGTGTCATCATTACAGGTGCAGATTTTTTCAGCTACGTAAACGATTCGCTTCCAATTTGAGAGAATGCAGCATTCCGACGGTAGCAGCGCAGTGAAAGAGAACAGATTCTTGAGGACAGGTGAAAAAAAAAACTGAGTCGGCACACATAAGCTGAGTGTTTCTGCAATATTGCTGTAAGCGTGGAAAACGAGCCCAATTGCGAACTGTGAAGCCATGCAGTTAAGAATTCAGGTATGGCTAGGTCAAAGTATTTAAATTATTCATGGTTTCTACTCTTGTATGACAAGTATAAATTATGTCAGTGTAATGAACTGTGATTTGTCCTACCAGTTCAAAGAATAACGACTAAATTTATATTTCAGAAATGCTTTACTTGAACTATCATTTTTTATCAGTCAAATGCTAAGAAAATTACTGTTTCTTGACTTTGATGAATGTAATATGATTGGGAGAATTATAACTACACATGAAAAGTAAAATCAGATGGTATTTTAAAGCTGCATATAATTTCACAAAAACATATTCTTTCACGTTAAATCTGTTTAAATTTGAACTTTTGAGATTGAAATCCCAGTGCCCCGTACAGTCACCCCACAGTTATGGATCAACTAAGGGTAATTTTTCAGAACAAAACATGAGCATGAGCATGAGTATAGTTGACCGTACAATTCGTAGTTGCTACTCCGTGATTGACCAGAACAATCGAAGTTGCACAGGGAATTAATCAATGGGGCTTGGGATTAGCTTACCATTCTTCAATGTGCACAAATCGAGAGCTCAAAATTTAAAAGTCAATAACGGCGCCGGCCACGTCCTTACGGTTATCGGGGGAAGGGAAGGAATGTTAGTTAGACAACCGTTGCTACTAGAGACCGAGTATACCTCTGCATCTCCACAGTTGTCATGGAAAGGATATTGGGTTAGTGGGATAAGGTAAAGATCTGGGAGTCACCAGTGGTTGGTGATGCGATCCATGATATAATCACGCCTAATCGGATTCGCGATATAATTCGATAATCGTATTGCACCCCGAACAAGTGTTCATCACTCGCCCACGCAAGAGCAAGCAACGCGATCAATAGATCAAACACTACTAACGATCCGCGGCACTTCGTCATTTCATTATACGACCGACGCGCGACATATTTGATCTTGCCCTCATCGCCAACTCCGCAGGAGCAAGCGTCAAGGTCGGAAGATCAAACACAACTCGGTAATTTTTCAGAACAAAACATGATTAAAAACATGGTGACGCCATACAAAACATAATCACCTTCCTGGCACTGCAGAATATATATTTGATAATGCACCTCAAAAATCCCGGTTATTTACGAAAAAGTGTCGATTTTGATAGAAATTCCAAACTTTGTCCACCCCACAGATGCGGATCAGTGGAAGAGCAGGATCCCTATTATGGATCAAATCGACTCATATTATGGATCAAAACACTATAACAGCAATTTAACTGCGAGATAAACGAATGGTGTGCTAGCAAATGCATATGTTTTGGCGTTTGTTTCGGAATCGTCTTATCTTTGATTCATAACTGTGGTATGGCTTTCAACGCCCACAGTTATGAATCAATGCTTTTGGGAAAACGGTTGACATTTTATTTCTAACGGACGGAAAAAATATGCTTAAGCATATTATAACTGATTGAGATGCTGTACAGATTTATGGTTCACGTAGGTAAAATGTGTTCTGTGTAATTGCAATTCTATTTTATGAGATATTCCCGTTTTCACCCAACTCTGATCCATATATGTGTGCTATCCATAACTGTGGGGTGACTGTACTACGGTTCCACTTCATTTCAGCCAGTACATACAGCTGCGAGACATGTTATAATTACGGGACAGCTAACAAAGTTTCCATTCTCCTTATTAATTAATGACGTTTCTCTGCTGGTTGAAAGACACATAAGCGGTGGTACGCGAAATGAAACGGGGTGTCACTTTAATGAATGGATGGGAGAGCAATCTTCGGAACATAATGTCACGATTCTAAGAACATTCTATTAGTCCACTGCACATGATGAAAATCATATAATTTGAATTACGGCTTAAATGATACCCGGTAAATATTAACTGCAACATCATTGAGTTTTAAGAGTTATTACATCATGATATATTTAAGAAATTATTATTTTTATAATCTAGCAAACATTTTATCTATTACATTTAAGTAATAAAATGATGATAAATCAAAGATCGTAATTCATCACCTAAATCAACAGAGTTGAAAAACATGTTTTAAAATTTCCATTTTTATTTTTCTCATAACTTTCTCCAATACGGTAATGTATACTGATTTTTCAATACTCTCGCATAACCGTGTATGATAATGTAAGGATATGCAAATTTGAACTCCCAATTACGGTAAGTAAACCGGCAATTCGATTATTACCGCAGTGTGATCACTTTTCTCTTTTGCTCTTCGTCTTTCAATCTGTTCCTGTGAGTTGGTAAGGTTTGGTGGTGGCGTAATGAGGATGCGTCGGCGATCATTATTGAAATTATACGATACCGGGCGGAATTAATCAGAGAGAATGAAGTTAGTGGAATACCCCGAAGTTCTGAATTTGTTACAATGTTGCGCGGACGGTCGTTGAAGCGCAATGCATAATTGGATGCAATCCAGGGTGCTTCCTGGATCGTTTAATGATACGATTTGCAGTGTCTGTTAATTATATACGTATTATTTTGGTTCGTAGTTCATTTGTTTGATGATACTGAGAAACATTTGTGAAATTTGTATGTGCAGGCCTATGTTTAACCCGCATACGCCCAAAGTTCAAATTGCTGCCATTCTTGACGGATTACCTTCGCTCAGTTTTTCGATCGTTATTGGAATTATTGGATCGATTTTTTGATCATTATTGGAGTTTTTTGAAATGTCTATCGGTTCGCAGTCATTCCAATGCGGCACCGTGTCAAGTCGGGTAAAAAAGACCCTAACTTCCTTTTCAATCAACTTTTTACCCAAATAATTGATATAAAACTGACAATTTGTTTTTACAGTTTCGCCTACGAATGTCATCTGATAACTCAATTAGACAATTCGACCAATATTTTTTCTTTGGGCATTTTTTCAATTATTAATGGGACCTCCGTGGAACCGGCTCTAAATTGGCCAATTTATACTTCTTCTGTCAATTTGACCTGTCATCTAGGTGGTCAATGGGATTCAAACGATTCCCCAAACCCATGTCTGAGTTAGCTTTGGAAAATCATGGAGTTTAACATCCAAACTTCGACAGTTAAGAAAAAAAAAACAAGTTGACCTATCTTCGGCCGATTCCAAGAAGTCCGACCAACCAGTTTTAATAATTCTTTATAGATCTTTGTTAAACGATGGCGATCGCTAACGATGCAAAATTAATCGAAATCGAGCGCTATCTTAAATCACTAACTGGTTGACCGGGAGGTCCCATAAATAACTGAAAAAATACCCCAAGCTGATACCAGTATCAGTGTTTCATTTAGTTGTCACATGACGTTCGTTGTCGAAAGTTGAGTTGGCGTCAGATTTATTATATTTATTTATTTATTTATTAATTATGAAATTTTCGGATCTGGTTCAATTTTTGGCGTAGAATCAGAATATGTTAAACACTGGATACCCATAAACAAGCCAATTGGGTAGAGGTTGATTGAAAAGGAAGTCGGAGTAATTTTTACCCGACATGACCCAGTAACTCACTGGAATAAAATTCCAATGATTCTCGAAAAACTAAACATCCATACAATTTCATTTGAACTAAAACGAAGACAATCCAACAAGAAATGCCGGAATGATAGCAATTTGAACGAAGGTTCCAAATAATCGTAGCATTGAACACTAATCTCGATTTTGTGGCCAATAAAGATCACAAATCTCAACGCGTTGCTAAAAGATTTTTTGCGTTTGAGAGTTCGTACAGGCTTTCGATGGCTAACAGTGCTTCGTGATTTTTTTTTTCTCCTCGATTATTCGGAGTGCTAATGTAGCTGCGGCTTATATTTTTTAAAATGCGCTTTTCAGTTGATGGTTATTTTTTACCTTGCGTTCAAAGTTTGACATTTCTAGCTTTTTTTTTATTTTGATTGCGTTCGGAATAATCCAATGACCCCGAAAGGATCGGTTCTGCTTTTTACTACTTATGAGGGTGTCACTGAGTCGGACGCCTCTCGTTAAGTAAGTGCTATATCAACATTTCCTTCCTCTATCCCAAGTTTGGTAAAGATGGACGTGGCCGGGAATAGCGATGTCCATTATTTTGGTGTTCTTGTATAAGATTGGTTCAAGGTTTCATCCCCAGCCTTGTTCTTGAAAGCAGTGTAGATGAGATTACCAAAAGGAATATGAACATTGCCAGTATCAACCTACGTAGTATACCGTAACTACGCTAACGATAAGGATCACAACTGTCAACGCGCTTAGTTTGACCGCTTCGGCCACGAACAGAGCTGTTATATTGACAATTCGAGTGACAGTTAGTAGTTCGGCAGTCATAACTTCGGCGAAGTTCGGCGTCGGCATTCTTATTTGGTGCTTCGCAAAGATTGCCTTTGTCGGCGTAGCACTTCGGTAGAATGCCGACGCCGAACTTCGGTGAACTTTCGGTGATATTTCATTTCTCTTAAGAACTTCGGTCTAAAGTTAATCTGAATGTACAATATTTTTGCAACTATACGCTTTCATTCGTTTCAGTATATGTATATGGACCTTTGTATGGGTTCACTATGGACCGATGCACGAGTTCACTATCTGACGTTTGAGCGGTGCTGTGTTATTTACGTGACCATGGCAACGAGTGAATTCGGCACCGCTCAAACGTCAAGTTAGTGAACTCGTGCATAGGTCCATTTGACGTTTTAGCGTTGCCGTGTTATTTATGTGACCATGGCAACGAGTGAATACGGCATGGCTTCAGTCTGCGTTCACTCCCGGAAACTTCAAGCGACATTGACTCCATGCCTGCATGCATGGATCTTTTTTTTACTTTATCATGTGAATGTTAATACAGATTGGCTAATTCTTCACTCACATGCATGGACCAAGTAAATCACTAACTCACAGAGTTCATTCAACTTTTTTATAAATAAACAAAGAAGCTTTCATTCTCAGCATGAACATCGACATCATTTGCAATGAACCAAATCTTGCAGCTGTAGTGAGACTTATCACGTATCATCCACTTTAATTCAAACTTTTCTTCATGTGTTGTGTTGTGATATGGGTTAGTTTTTATCATGCCGTAGTCGTCGGGTCATCAAAACGTCATGCCCAAATTGACTGTCGTACCTATAACTTCCGTAAATAGTCTTGAAACATACTTTCAAGGATCAGAAATTGTTTATGGGTAAATATATTAGCAAATGTTTCAAAAATATTCGAAATTTATTAATTTTTCAGTGATTTATAAATACATGGAAATTTGCCTATGCCATCGCCATCGAAGGGGTGAGTTTTGATAAAAAAAACTAGAATTCGTTCGCATTTTGAACCATACAGTAAACAAAATATATTACTTTCATGCAATCTGGTGCTAGGCAGCCATGTTTTTGAGGTTGGCATCAAATTCAAGAACAACAACGTACAGTGGCGTAATCATAACAAAGACAATTTTCTCCGTTATTCAAATGTGTTCCACGCTAACCACACCAGCTCAAATTACCTTGCTGTACTGCAAACGTTTGTTTGTTGTTGAGCGAAAAGATTTTTTTTTGCGTTAAAGATTACGTCTTTCTCGATTGTTAGTCCTTAAACGACCATTTGTTTACAAACATTGAATTGTCAGTGGGATCCACTTCCCAGTGGGAACCAAAGATGTTTGCCCGTTATTTTCCAATGGGTCAGGAGCAGGGTTCTAGGTTTTCGTATCAATGATGCAAAATCTACGATTTTTCGCACGTAAGGAGAATGATTTTGTCGCTTTCTCACGTGAACATCTTTTATCGCTCACGCTAATTTTCCCTGGAGTTTCGATGGAGGATAACCGAAAATCACTTCACTCTGGGGATAATTTATTTTTCACTCCATCATATTTTCGCTCACCAACTGCTCCCGACAATTATCACTATGTGGATAAACAAAAACTAGTGCCGGCGACGGGGTTTGAACCTATCATTATGCCGAATTAAAACAAAAACCTATTATATGTTTAGTTTGTCAGTAAGGTTAAAAATGCTGTCGCTGAATGCTATATTAAACTTAAACTATGTATGTAATTAAAAATTATAAGAAACCTATAAAATGGGCATACGCACTGAATATGTTAGTAGAAATAAGTAAAATTATTAAAGGGAAATTATAATTGTTAAACAGAACAAAATTTGTAAAACACATTTAGAACATTGCACACAACACACTTAAAACTGCTGCAGGAGAAACTTTCGGGGAGTTGTCGCGGGTTGAGGAAAGGATTGTTAAAAAAAGAGATAAAAAGGTAATTTGGTACGGAAAGGGTAGGCTACTGGGGAAATTAAAAGCTGGCTCGGTCTCTTTGTATAGTGTTCGCCAAAGTTGTAAGTTATAAAACGCTAGAGTGCAGTTAAAGCCATTTCGAAAGCTGAAGAAAACTTTTAATAAATATCGCCAGTGGCAGTAAATTTGATACACTGCTTTTACATGGTTAAGTGAACCAGGTATGCTATTCCTATAGAAATAACTACCCAGCGATAAACACAGTAGCCCATGAACATAACCCTAATCCTACCTTTACCATATGGTCGGCGTTAAGTCAGAGGGGACCAAGTACAAAACTTGGGAAAATTGGATTATTCTCTCATTAGATGTGAATTTACCTTACCTCCGTTATACTGTGATCAGATTTGATGGATGCTGTAAACTGCGAGAGATATGTAATAAATTTACTTTGGATGATCAATAAAAATCGGTAAAAGTGTGCAGTCAGAGTATACCAAGTGCTTATTAACATAACATCGAAAATGATCAGCGCGCTGAAGAATGCGAGGAAATAAAAAACATTTCAGAAGGTTTGTCAGATTTTTTGACATCGAATGATTCTTCTACTTATCCATCAATAGAATTTTTTAAATATTAACTTATTTGATGCATTTGATTTTGATTTTTGACCATTTACCATATTTAGCTGGGTGGTCAGCTGCCAAAGCCACGACGTCAAAATCGTCATAGGAGATCTAAACGCTCAGGTTGGCCAGGTGGAGAAATTCAGACCGACGATTAGAAAGTTCAGCGCCCACCGGCTGACAAACGAAAACGGCCTACGACTTATTGATTTTGCCGCCTCCAAGAATATGGCCATTCGTAGCACCTACTTCCAGCACAGCCTTCCATACCGATACACCTGGAGATCACCACAGCAGACAGAATCGCAAATTGACCACGTTCTGATTGATGGTCGGCACTTCTCCGACATTATCGACGTCAGGACCTATCGTGGCGCTAACATCGACTCTGACCACTATCTGGTGATGGTCAAACTGCGCCCAAAACTCTCCGTCGTTAGCAACGTACGGTACCGACGGCCGCCCCGGTATGACCTAGAGCGGCTCAAGCAACCGGATGTCGCAGCGGCATACGCGCAGCACCTCAAGGTTGCATTACCGGAAGAGGGTGAACTGGACAAAGCCCCTCTTGAGGACTGCTGGAGAACAGTAAAAGCAACCATAAACGATGCAGCTGAGAGCAACGTCGGGTACGTGGGACGGAGTCGACGGGACGATTGGTTCGACGAGGAGTGCCAGGAGGTTTTGGAGGAGAAGAATGCAGCGCGGGCGGTCATGCTGCAGCAAGGAAACCGGCAGAACGTGGAACGCTATAGGCGGAAACGGCAACAGCAGACCCGCCTCTTTGGGGAGCAAAAACGCCACCTGGAGGAGACGGAGTGCGAGAAGTTGGAACAATTGTGCCGGTCTCAAGAAACGCGTAAGTTCTATCAGAAGCTCAACGCATCCCACAACGGCTTCGTGCCGCGAGCCGAGATGTGTTCATGGGAGCCGAAATGAGTTCATGGGAAGTTATCAAGCCGGCTTCGTTGACGGCCGATCAATAACGGTCCAGATCTTTACTGTACGGCAAATCCACCAAAAATGTCTTGAATACCAGGTCCCAACGCATCAGCTTTTCATCGGTTTCAAGGCGGCATACGACAGTATCGACCGCGTAGAGCTATGGAAAATCATGGATGAGAACAGCTTTCCCGGGAAGCTCACGAGACAGATAAGAGCGACGATGGAAGGTGTGCAAAATTGTGTGAAGGTTTCAGGCGAACACTCCAGTTCGTTTGGATTCCGCCGGGGACTACGACAAGGTGATGGACTTTCGTGCCTGTTGTTCAATATTGCGCTAGAAGGTGTTATGCGGAGAGCCGGGCTTAACAGCCGGGGTACGATTTTTACGAGATGCAGTCAATTTGTTTGCTTCGCGGATGATATGGACATCGTCGACCGAATATTTGAAAATATGGCAGACCTGTACACCCGCCTGAAACGCGAGGCAGCAAAAGTTGGACTGGTGGTGAATGCGGGCAAGACAAAGTACATGCTAGCTGGTAGGGCCGAAAAAAATATGTTCACGTGATGAACATTCAACTTTTTATAGCGATTTTTCAAGAAAACTACTCAATTTTTTCACATTATAATTATTTCTTCTTTTATTCAAGTCCTGGAGGTATCACTTTTTTGGGCAAAGTGAGAAGTGCAACACTATTTAAGGAAATGAGTCATACTCAATAATACTTCAAAAACAATGAAATTCAATCAAAATTCTGTGATTTTTTTTTCTAAATGATTATTAACCTTGTGGTTATTCAGTCCAACTGTATTCAAGACTTCCATAACCTATTTAATGTATCTAGTTTAGTTAATGATTAATAGGGTCGAATTGTACATTAATACATACGGCTTATATCTAGTCTAGTGGCTTCATTTACCTGAAAAGATAAAGAGATTGGAACTATTAGATCATTGTTTAGGTGTTATTATAAACAATTCATGATTTCATTCAGCAGCTAAAAGAAGATATATCAGATAACTTAGAGATAGATATATAAAACAAATATTCGAAGCGATAAGCGCGCACATATTCAACAAAATCTTGCTCCATTTTTAAGTTCAATTCCCATTGGAAAATTTTGAAAGAATAGGATAAAATATTGAAGCATGGACCATGCTGGAAGAGGACCTGCAAGCATTGATCTGTCGGCGGTCAACTATATTACTGCTGGATACTGGTGTTATGGAAGGAGAGACATTCAAATGGAAACAATGCTGATTGGGAGCGTACTACACCCGATTCTGTTTTTGCACGGGGGATGCGTACCGTGCAAAAAAAGTTTTCAGTTCAAAATTTCAAAAACCGTGCAAAAAAAGTAACACCATTTCTCGACGTTTCATGCCAAAATAAGGTTTTGGCAGAAAAAAATGTATGGAAACTTTTTTTGCACGGCCGTGTAAAAAAAAATCCGTGCAAAAACAGAATCGGGTGTACTCTGTTCCGTACACAAATTGGGATACGGTTGGCTAGATGTAGGTAAGGTTGTAGTTATTGGTCTTATGCGAGAGTCACCGACATGCACTGGCTGGACGCTTTGTCGAGCATGCACTGAAATGAATTTTATTGTAGAAACTACTGAATCCATGGTAAAATTAAGAACTGCACCAACGATTTTCAACCGACTACATTAATCTGTTAACTCTACCAAAACATAGTCAACGTCACTACACAAGAAAATTTCTTCTGTTGATTTAACCAGAGTTGCAGTATTTTTGACTAGAAACATTCTTGATTTGAGAAGTTTAGCATCAAACTTTCGACCACACTGTGTTGTACGGTGGGTGTCACGGATTGAAATACAATGCTTAGTAGTGGATGCTACTATGGACATAGTCAAATTAACTGCACTGCTCAGTGATTTTCATCAGATTATAGTAAACTTAATAGATTTTTGTAGTCGGTTGAAAATCGTTGGTGCAGTTCTTAATGCTACCATGGATTCTGTAGATTATACAACAAAATTTGTTTGCGTGTGGCATCGACGCATGGTGGGGCTTTTATCTGGAACTGATGGTCAAAACCGATTTCTCCGAATACGTTCACGTTCGGCGTGAACAGGTGCTTAGGACGATCTTTGGCGGAGGCTGGTCCCTACGGCGAACCCAGTATCCAGAAGGTTGCGAAAGCCGAAAGGGTGTGATGGGCAGGGCATGTTGCAAGACTACCGGACAACAATCCTGCAAAGATGGTGTTCGCGTCGAATCCGGTTGGCACAAGAAGGTGGCACAGCGAGCGAGGTGGCTTGATCTGGTGCAACAAGATCTGGAGTACGTGGGCCAAAATCGAAGTTGGAGAGACCATGGACCGAGTAAATTGGCGTAACATCGTTAACGAGGTTTTATCAAATTAATTGATGCAACACCAACTAAATAAATAAATAATAAGAACAAAAAATTCAAATGCAAGAAATGATTAAGTTGTAAAAGAAAAATTCGGTTTCCAACTAAGCGAAGAAGCATGCTCCCATTAAGGACGGATCGGTAGAAAAAAGAGGATTTGTTGATTAATTGAATATCACGCTTTGCTGGCGTTACGTTCCATGTACAACAGAGCCTACTTCTCGGCTTAGTGTTCTTATGAGTACATCCACAGTTTTACTGAGAGCTTTCTTTACCAGTTAGCCATATTTGCATTCGTATTTTGCAAAGCATTCGTATTTTGTAAAGCACGAATATATTCTATGTCCTGGCAAATCGAGAAAATTTATTTAACGAAAAACCCTCGATCGAAGTGATTCGAACCCACGAGCCTTGGTCTTGTTGAATAGCTGCGCTTTCGCCGCTACGGCTATCTGGGCCCCTACACTTGCAATAAAATGCTGATATAAAGCCTCCGCCGTAATTTCTAGGCCGTGGAAGCTTCTTCACCCTTACACTGAGAATCGGACCACTGCTAAAAAAGCATCCCTCTTTCGCATTTCTAATGAGTATTCCCAACAGCCATCCACCCGTGATGGCGCTGCTGTCCGCAGTGGTTAGAGTTTCAAGGGTGGGTGAGGAAGACAAGCGAATCGAATTGAAAATTAGAAGACGAAGTTAATTAAATTAATTAGCAATTTGCGTCATTTGTGTGGAAGATCATTATTGATGTATACATGTGTATGTGTCGTCGTCGTCGTCGCAGTGTTTGCTTACAAGCGTTGCAAAAACTAGGACGGTGGCGATGATAGTGAAAATGCTACACGCTAATAAATTTCAAATCAGACCCAGTGTTAGCTTTTCATTGATCTGGAAAAGTTCTTCGTTGTTGGACTTTTCGGACAGGCGTGAATTACATAAGCTGTTACGAAGGTAAACATAAATTTTATAACACGCCATGCAAATTTCTATAAAAGTAACATACACAAATTCGGATGATGTGGGTGAATGAGTCTATAGCGTCCCTGATAAGTGTAATGAATTTAAATTTCAGGTTGAAAAATAATGGATTTGTTGATGGGTTTTGGAAAGATATTTATTAGCGTGTGACAATGAGACGGCAAGATGATGAGATGATAGTGACGAAAGGGATGACAACGACGACGACGGTGACGACATCAATAGCATATACCGTTTTGTCTCAAATTCCGAACAGACTCATATTCCGAACACTCGGTTTTTGTATGGCGACTTGGTTGAAATGTTTCGCTGAAATATGTCACCAAATAACAAGGAAATGGCAGTCAATTGCAATTCAATTTGAACGTCTCCAATATAATTTATACCGCAGGAGTAGTGATGATTCTCTAGTTTGAGACCAATAGAACAAGCTCAGATTAATTTATTTGCCAAATTATTAATTTGAATACGATTTATTCGTGCTGTTCGGAATTTGAATCAGGGTGTTCGGAATATGAGACAGAACGAACACAGTGTTCGGCATTTGAGTCAAAATGTTGATCCATACTTTTACGTAGAAACAATACTAAAACTAATAAATCAACATAATTATTGGTACACCCAACAGCTAACAGGTAGCCTTTGCGATGAAATTAAAATTTACACAAATATCAGCTAATTTATGCCAATCAGATGCATTCAAAGTCCCTGTTGGCCTTAAGTGTTCGGAATATGAGTCAAAACGGTACATGTGGGGATCTTCAAGGGGCATAAAACTCAATTAAATCTTAACCCTGTAATACCGAACCCCGCCATTAGGCGGATTAGAGGATTTGTATTAGGATTTTGTATTTATTCATAGGTTTGAAATCAAAACGATTATTTTTCTGGTCGATAGATAGAATCATAACATGTATATAAAGAAAGATGACATTCGAAACAATTTTGTATTTTTGAAAATTGAATTCTTTTAAAGCCTAGGAATAAACAAAAATACATATTAGATAAATAAAGAGCCTGGTGGCAACGAATTAACTCTAGAACTGTTTTTTCCGTGAACATAACAAGTAAACTTATTCGTTTTTTTTTTCATTCTACCCAATGACCCACTTCGAGCACGCCAGTGTCCACCGGCGACAATGTTGATACCGTTATGACTCATATTCCGAACACTTAAGGCCAACAGTGACTTCAAATGCATCTGAAAGGCATAAATTAGCTGATATTTGTGTAAATTTCAATTGCTTCGCAAAGTCTAACTGTTAGCTGATAAGTGTGTCGTCGAAAATGTTTATTTAAACCTGTTTAGTATTGTTTTTACGTAAAAGTTTAAAACCACATTTTGATTCAAATGCCGAACACGGTGTTCATTCTGTCTCATATTCCGAACACCTTGACTCAAATTCCGAACAGCATGAATAAATCGCATTCAAGGGAATAATTTTGCAAATAAATTTATCTGAGCTTATTCTACTGGTCTCAAACTAGAGAATCATAACTACTGCCGCGGTATAAGTTATATTGAAAACGTTGAAATTGAATTGCAATTGATTGCCATTTCCTTGTTATTTTATGACATATTTCAGTGAAACATTTCAACCAAATCGCCATACAAAAACCGAGTGTTCGGAATATGAGTCTGTTCGGAATTTGAGACAAAACGGTACTCGGAAAATGGGGAAATGCGACCCGAAGATGGATGATGGACTGGAAGGAGGTGTGAGTTTACGTGCATTTGGGGCGCTCTCGATTGGGTGAGGGTGTTGGCTTCGCGCAAAAAGGGTGGATTTTAATTAACGAGATGAATGTTGGAATTGTAGACGTGGCACTGTCTATTCCAACGGAGCCCCCACAGCGAACCTCTCTCTACCTGGCGCAGGACAGCAAGCAGCAGCATTTCCGCGCGCAGGTATACTTTCAGTAATTATAGCGAATCCGTTGGGGCATCCCAATTATACCATGGTCGTTAGCGAAAGTTTTGTTCGTACAGCGGCAAGAACTATGCCAAATGACTATGGTTTGCTATTGCCAGTGCTACACAGTCGCTGTCACCACCACAATAATCGGATTGATATCACAACGATAGTGATTCAACTTTTTAATTAGCAACTTTTCGAATTAAATTTCATCACAGCGAAACATAAGCCTCAATTACCACTACACAATGTTGTAATTAATCCTAAACTTGCACACTAAACATTTCCGCTCCGCTGTACTCCACCGAGAGACTGTTCTCATTCACAGGAGGAGAGAGCAGGAACTTGTAGAGTCTACCACTACCCACTCCAATTAGGAGAGTTGCACGTGGTGTGTCTGCATATCTATTTATAGTCAAATATAGTTTTGCGTTGGAATAAAAAGATGTGTCAACATTAATATTAGCTTTTTAATGAAATAACCAGGGAAGAGTTCCGTAGGTTAGGCATGGTTTTAATTTAAGATCATGAAAACAGATTGTAAGAGAAAACATTTTTTAAATAATAAGAATTAGAAGAGTACAAAGCATTTTTGAAAATGTTTCGATCGATTTATCGTGATCGTAGTTTACGGTGATTTTTGTTTAAAATAGTTTTACTTTGACGTTTTGTGCTGATGTTTTCAATGTCTTATATTTTTCTTATATGGTTTTTCTGTGAGTATATTCTGGATCGTAAGTGGTATTAGATTTTCAAAATACTTAATTTTCTTATCTGCAGAACTTTTTGAAACCTATAAAAAGTCCACTGATCAGGTGATTGTAAATACATTTAAAATTGTCTATCGGGAAACTTACACTTATCCGATAGGATTATTTATATTTCTTAAAAGTATTGAAATATTTTCAGGAGCAATAAAAAATATATGTTCGTTTTCTCAACTGTTTAAGGTTTTGATGGTTCTTATTTGATATGGTAGTTCAATATTTACACTAATGATGCGTTTGTGATGGCATATTTACTCTGTACCAAGCCCCCTTTATTTGGCTTGGGCTACAAGACCGATGTCTTTCGGAGCTACCTACTTCAGGAGGCTGTTGATGCCTCTACGCTTTTTCGTCACCTCTCGCTCTATTCGCTCAAGCTTCAATTTGTCTCTTCAACGTCACTCACATTTTGGGATCGGCCATGCGAGACTTTTTACGATAGACGCTATTTTGATTGTTGGTGCGCTTGACTCAACTAATCTGCTCGTCATGCTCTTCGGGTGGACCGGTTGGATGCCAAGGTCGGTTTTGCGATTCCAGTACGCAAGCACCCCGACGCACAGTGCGTTGCTCCATAGACAAAAATCAAATTTCAAGTTATTTTATTCGGCGATAATAAGTATCCACAAGTGTTTATAGATAACATCGGCTATTGAAACGTGTATTTATAAGATTTATAAAGCATTAAAACGACTACAACAAGCGTCGAAAGTGACAGTTGTCGGAGTAGCAGAAAAACATAATTTTGCCGCATGTTTTCAACATTACTTTAAACTAGTACGGAGGGTGTTGGAACCAATCCATTCAATCAAAATTTGAAAGAGAACATGTTTGAAGGTTGGTAAAGTATATTTGATGGAATAAGCACACCAATATTAACTTTGAATATGGAAAATCGGCACGATTAGTTGGCTATGAAATCAAACTTATGAAATACTAACATATAACTTTGGTTATCGATTCAAAAAAAGTTCCACCGAGTTCCACCCTAAGTCACTCACAGACATGTTTCTCAGAGTGCCCTCTAAGAGATCTGAAAGATACAGCTGCAACTCCCTGCAACTTTTCGAGATTTTCAACTATTTTTCGGTATACTCCTTAACCAGCACAAGTATGAAAATGAGTTGTTTGTGATAAAAAATCCGAAAATCTCGTAACGCTATGTGGTCAAAGCTGAACCAGACATTACACCAGAGCAAGTTTATGTTTAAAAAAATATATTTTTAATGAAGTTTCCAAGATTCTATTCAACTTTTATGTTAAAAACTAGAAAATTTTAAAAATATGCGCATTTTTTGCATAAAGGCGTATAAGTCACTTTTGCAGCTATAAGTGTGAAGAGACATATTTGCAAATAACTTCTTACGTCATTATAGGCAATAATAGTACAAATTACGAGGTTTTTCTTGGAAAATAATGGAATTGGCTCTTAGGACAGTTTTGCGATTATGCGTATACTATATGTCATTTATGCAAATTGCAGCTCTTTTCACCAGAAAAAAACTTTTCCTTTCATACCAAGCACCTTGGCTTGATCTTCCAGTTTTGATTTTTGTCCCGCATCACCATACATACATTCAACGCACTGTGCGACGACCCAAAGCTGGTGAACCTAGTTTACTTTGATGGAGAGTTCCCCGCTGGAGATCTCTCGAAACCGGTAACGTTACGCGTTTTTCAAACTGGGTTGTTGGTCGGAAGAGTACCGAAGTCGGCCCAGCGATACTGGTTGGAGGATGGCTTCCGGATCATTTGCGCTCCGACGACTCAATCTGATGATTCGCTATGATCTACTCAGAATATTCTCATTCTAATTCACTCATTCTCATTCTATTCTAATCCGACGAAGATTTCTCCGGCGACGGAAGATGTACCGAACCGATGCTATCCGGGCAGATGCCGAAGTCCGTCATGCGATTCCGGTGGAGAGAAGCTTCCGGTTCACAGGTGCCCGATGACCATTTGCCGGCGCTGTTTCGCGATCTACTCTTGTCCCCGGCGGAGGACTTAACCTACTCCGATGCTGGCCGAGCAGATGCCGAGGTCGGTCCTGCGATTCCGGCGGATGGAAACTTCCGGTTCACAGGTGCCCGACGACCATTTGCCGGTACTGTTTCGCGATCTACTCAGCTTGTCCCCGGCGGAGAATCTGGCCTACTCCTACTCGATGGTGGTCGGTATGGTGCCAAGGTCAGTCCTGCGATTCGGTGGAGGAGGGTTTCCGGTTACGTGACGCTCGAATTACTCGTTCTAGTCCCCGACGGAGGATCTAGCCTATTACGATCGCGGTCCGACGCCCTCTGGTCTCGCTATTTCTGTTGCAGTGACGACATGATATGCGTTATCGCTCTGTTCACCGCGTGCCATGTACTTACGCATTGACATATTTTCTGCACGATGTTGTCGGGGTTTAAATCTCCGGTGTTGAATTTCCGAGTATTTTGTTCCGCACTTCCACGTATCTTGGCAGTCAAAAACTACATTTTGCGGAATCTCCTCGATGTTTGGGCCGTGTGGCGATTCTGCGTACCCGAATCTATGGAAATACTTTCTGAAACATCCATGACCTGATAGGAAGTCAATTAGAAGTTCACCTCTTCATGTTTCCTTCTCATCCACGTCGAAAGGTTTGGGATGAGCTGGTAGGTCCATCTTCCTTTTTCGGCGCAGTCTCACTCGTGGTGCCACCTCGCCATATATCCGACTCTGGCCATCTTCCGTACGTTTCTGACGTCTTTTCGTTGATAGTAGAGTAAAGTGGGGCAAAAGTTCGAGTGGGGCAAGAGTTTCTTTTTAAGATTTCTAGCTCAAATCAAATCAAAACTTAGAAATATCATGGTGGTTCGAATGCTATTCAAGTTAGAGACTTTCACTCTAAATATCATAAAAATCGATTGAGATTTGAAAAAGTTACGGCTGTTTGTTGTTTTTCGACGTAAATATTGTAATATTTGGTCAAACTATCGATGTATGGAACCAAATGAAGATAAAATATTTTTCAATATTTTATGTAAGGGCGTTTCTAGGCCTATCATAAGGATGCTTTGACGTGTGTTAGTTTTTCTATAAATAGTTGGAATCAATTTTTGGCCCATAGCGGGGCAAAAGTTCGAATCTGCGGGGCAAAAGTTCGACCCATGTATAAACCCACGAAAAAATTTTCGAATTGCTTGAAATCCACATATTATCATCAAATTTAGTGAAATTTGCCTGATCGTGCGAAAAATTTCACAAAAATTTTACATTTTCACTTAGTTTTGCGAAAAACTGCTATTTTTTGGGTGTATTACAATTAACCCTATTTTGGGCATTTTTTGATGAAAATTTAGTGTGTATTTTTCGGCAAACATAAGTTTACGGCTGGTATAAAGTATGCCTGGCATAAAAGTATTGATATTTTGTGTTTTAGCCAACGAACTTTTGCCCCACACTAGATTAGAACTTTTGCCCCACCGGTGGGGCAAAAGTTCGAATAAGACAATCGATTTTGAAACTGTTATAACTAAAAATGGGTAAATATTTTGACAAAAGTTTGTTCAGCAAAGTTATAGCCAATATGTTGAAGGTTCGCTGTATGGTATTTGTTTTGTTTCATCTGCTATTATTTTCCTGGAAATTTTGATTATACCACTAAGGTCGAACTTTTGCCCCACCTTACTCTACTCGATATTTTTCGCCAAAGTGATGCAAATGGGGATCATACGGGCTCGCGGCTCGCACTGCCATCCGCCAAAACGCTCTGTTCAGCTTTTCGCAGTTCCACTTTGTTTCTAGTGCCTTGCCCCAGGCAGGAACTCCATACCACAGTATCGACAACGAGACGTTAGCTAGCAGACACCTCGTATTGTTGCTTGGACCGCCTAAGTTTGACATGATTCTCCCTATTGCGTTCATTGCCTTCTCGGACTTTTCGCATGCGTAATCAACGTGGCTGTTGAAATTCAGGCGATCGTCGATCATTACTCCCAGGCACTTCAATACGCGCTTCGGTGCAAATATATACCTTCCGACGTTGACCCCCATCTGCTGAACAGCCTTGCTGACTAGCAGTACCTTTGTTTTGTGGTGAGATATCTGCAGTGTGACTTTGCTCATATAACACTCGATTGCGTCAATTGGTTCATCACTGATATTCCTACTTCTTACAGAATTTTGCCCATCACCGTTAGTGACACATTATCCACAAAACGAACAATCTTCACCCTCCTGGGTAGCCACAGTGTCAAAAATCCGTCGTACATCCCGTTCCAAAGAGTTGGACCGAGAATGGAACTTTGAGGGAAGCCCGCCGTCACTTGCATTGACTTCTGCCCTCCATTTGTTTCGTACACCAGGATTCTGCTCTGGAAGTAGTTCTTCAGGATATTACACAGATAGTCGGGAACCTGCATTCGGTGTAGTGTTGCAGCGATGGTCTCCCAGCTGGCGCTGTTGAATGCGTTTTTCACATCTATCGTGGCCACGGCGCGGTATCGATCTCCTTTTCGTTTCTGCTTCGACGCCTTTTCTGCACACTCGAGTACTGCTCGAATTGCGTCTACCGTCGATAAGCCTTTGCGGAATCCAAACTGCATTTGCGACAACCAGCGCTCACTCTCCGTACACTTCGTTAGACTGTTAAGGATGATTCTTTCCATGAGTTTTCCGAGCGTATCCAGCAGGCAAATGGGCCTAAATGAGGCAGCATCTCCCAGTGGCTTCCCTGGCTTTGACAGCAGTACCAGTTTCTGGATCATTCATATTCCTGGAAAGTTACCTCCGTCAAGGCACTTCTGCAACATCTTCCTGGACATGTCCGGATATGCCAGGATGACAGCTTTCAACGCTACGTTCGGTATTTCATCTGGACTAGGGGCTTTCTTCGATTTTAGTCAGTTCTTCGCTTCTAATAGTTCGTCGTTAGACACTTGCCGTTCCTCACGCCTCATCGTACGGCGTTTGTGGCCAAGACGTTGGATCGTCTCTTCTGGAAGACTCTCCACGATCAACTTCAACTTGTCTGGGCACATCTCAGCTGGTGTCGAAAGACCCTTGAACTTTGCCATAACGGCTCGATACGCTCTACCACACGGATTGGTGTCTGCATCTCGGCACAGCTCCTTGTAGCAATTAGATTTACTAATCTTGATCTCCCGTTTGAGTGCAGTCCTAACTTCTCGAAAAGCCGTCCTGCGCTCCCTTCTCTCCAATTCCGTCGCTGTTCTATGAGCCCACCTTTTGGCTCTGAGATAAGCAGTGCAAAACGTGCTGAGCGTGTCATTCCACTTGTAAGCTGCTCGCTGTTTGTTTCTCGTCTCAAGTTTTTGCGGTATAGTTGCATCACAAGCCGTTGCCATTCTTTGTGTTAGCTCGGTGGCGTCGATATACTCGTTTTCGCCGTCTTGACGAAGTGCCTCAACGAGTAGTTCATTGTTGAAGGTTGTCATCGTCCTCTTCCGTTTGCTTATTATTCTTCCAAATGTTGGCGTAGGGTTCCGTTGACCGATGGGATAGCGAATCGCTAGATAGTCGCTAGGGGATTCCCTCACAAACTCTTCAGTTCATATTCGCCGACAATGCAGGACTGCAGAACGTAACGTCAATGATGGATTCCCCTCCGTTGCTCCAAAATATGATAACGGAGCCTTCATTGTACGTACATTTAGTTTCGCTAAAGCTTCCTGCAAGATTGCGTTGGTCACTCGGCTGCCCACACCACAGCTCAGGCATTGAAGTCTCCTGCAAAGAGTATATTCCTTCCGATCAACTTGTCAGTTAGCTGATCTGGCTGAACTGGTCCACTGTCCACCTCAGAGGTGTATAACAACTGCATACATCAACACCGTTGATTTTAGCTATGACGAAGCCTTCACCTGAATTGTCCACCACTTCCTGGATAGGGAATCTGCTTATAACATGTATCGCATCCGTTCCCGTTCTATCCGCCACCCAGTTGCCGTTATCAGGTGGAACTTGATACGGCTCTGCAATAATCGCCACGTCACTCTTATTTTCTGTCGTTGACTGGCACTACAGTGTGCGATGTCGCAGTGATTCCGAATGATCTGAGTTATCTCCATCAATGTCGGCCTTTTATCGCCCTCTTGTAGGCAGGGCATTTGAAGCCACCAGTCAAGCCACTTTGGCCTCTGATAGCAGCCTTTCACAAGATGACCCGTTCCCCTGCAATTTTAGCCCATTTTGGATCTGTCCGGCACGTTTCAAGCGCCTGCCCGGTGTCCAAATTTCAGGCACTTGAAAAATTCTTCTATTTGCTTGTTCAATTGCGTATTTTGACTAGATTACACTGTGACTTAAGTGCACCACTCTTCTGTCACCACCCGTTCTTCTTCTGACGTAATTTCGTCCAGATCTTTGCAGACAAGTTCAATTTCCGGGCATACAGCCTTCACTTCTGCCTTATTGTCCAGGGATTGTGTCATGCGCTCCTGAATAGCCAAACTGTCAACTTCTTCTTCTTCTTCAACTCAAAAAGCATCTCACCTTTTTGGGTACATCTGGCTTTTACCACGTTTTCACCCAGATCCACGTAATTTTGGATTTCCTCCGCAAGACACTTCTCCACTACTACCTTTGGCTTTTGTGGAACTACGTTCAACCCACTGCACCCTGGCTTTTGTGGTACTGCGTCGTCTGTCGTTGCTGCTACAGCTGTTACTGAACTTACTTCTGTTGCTACTGTTGCGTCAGGTTCTTCTACTGCTGTCATCGTTGGAGGTGACCTCATTGAACCACTTCTTGCGAATGGATTCGCTACATTCACTGCGTTGTTGTTGTTATCTCATGTCATGCTGTAGGGTGTCCCCTTAAAACCGCTACCGCTACCCGTGATAAGTAGTCGCCCTCGTGATCCCATGGTTCTCTATGCGAGCAGTGAGACCATGCTAGGGTTGACGAGGTCCCTTATGGCCTTCAAAAATCGGTGCAACATGAATGATCAGGACGGATCAAATGAAAAAAAGGGCAAGGAATCCAGCTGTACGACATGCCGACGACCGAACCACTATGGTCCAGTGTGACCTCTGCGATGTCTGGAAGCATCTCACGTGTGTCGGGGTGAACGAGAGCATCGCAGATCGATCGTTCGAATCGATCGAACTCGAACTCCGACGTCGCCATCTTGATGAGCAGCAAAATTTAATCGATAAGGAATTCAGTGGGCAGAAGAAGAAAATAATGGCGGTTTACGAAGTGAGTTGTTCGCAACTTTTTCTCAAACGAGTAAGTGCCTAGCACGCCCGGGACATTTTTGTATAGCTCTTATAAACTCCCATGAGCAGCTGTGAGATTCATTTGCGCATTAGGGTGGGGTGCCCGAACAAAACTCTACACCCCCTCACATACGGTTGGATTGTCTTTGCCTCCTCGTCAATCAGTAAGCTTCCAACAAGACCCAGTGATTCTCCAATCTGATCCAGTGCATCCCACGCAGCAACAGCTTGCAGCAAGTCAGTCCCTGGCTATGGAACTTCCCCGCTTCTCCGGTGATCCCGCTGATTGGTCGATCTTCATCTCCAGCAACCGCTACACCTCCGAAACTTGTTGGTACACGGATGGCGAGAACATCCTCCGCTTACAACGATGTTTATCGTGTCCATAGCTCGAAACAGTGCGCAGTCGCTTGGTACTACCAGCAGCAGTACCGCAAGCCCGAATGCGCTTCGGAAGACCGCAGTTGCTAATTAATGCCCTACTACAGAAGGTACGCGAAGTTCCTGCTCCAAAGTCTGACAAGCTCGAAGGACTCATCGAATTCGGCATGGCTGTTGAGCGATAATATTGAGGCTGCCAACTAACGTGCTCATCTCTTTTATCCTTCGCTACTCCAGGAACTAGTGGCCAAGCTTCCGACGGATCAACAGATGATGGGGACTGGCTACAAGCGTGGATTTCAACACATTGACCTGAAAACCTTTGGCGATTATATGACGGCCGTGGCACAAGATGCCACAAGCGTTGTGACGTTTGAACTGGCGGTGAAACATAGCGGAGTTCGTGATCGTCCGAAGCAGAAAGAATTCGTCAACTCTCATGCGATGGAGATATCTAGTTAACCAGAAGACTCATCTAGCGATATGAAGGCAACGAAGCATTACATTTACGCCCACTGCAACAAGAGCGGATACCGAATTCGAGAATGCTATACCTTCAAGCAGCTTCACGTCGATGATCACTGGAGACGAGTTCGTGTGCTAGGTCTGTGTTAGAACTGCTTATTCAGTCATGGACGACGGGTGTGTCGAGGCTAAAAAGTCTGCGATATCGCGGGCTGCAAATTTCGTCACCATCCACTGATTTACTCTGCTACAGGTCCCCCAAAGTCGTAAAAGCTGCCGGTCCAGGAGGGAGAAAATCACCCTCATCGTCACTTGGCTTCTTCTTCGCTTATTCGAATCATTCCAGTTACCCTTCAACTAATGGTTCGATCAATACCTTCGCATTACTTGATGAAGGTTCCGACCTGACACTAGGGGAAAACGATTTGGACGCTTCGCAGGGCGTGAAGGGTACTCCACTTCTGTTATGCCTTCGGTGGGCTGAAGAAACTTCGCGCGTATAAAACGGTTCACAGAAGATTACTATCGAGATCACGGGGAATGGACAAGAGAAACGGCATAAACTGCTGAATGCTAGAACTGTTAGCAACTTAGGACTACCTGCGCAATCTTTCCAACTAGAAGAAGCAGAAAGACAGTACAAGCACTTGGAAGGCATTCCGATAATTACGAGTTACGAGAACGAGGTGCCGAAAATTCTCATCGGGGTGGACAATCTACGTCTGGCAGTGCCACTTAAAGTACGGGAAGGTGATGGATTAGCAATGGTGGCGGTAAAAACCACTTGGACTTGGTTGGTGTGTGTACGGCCCTCGAGGAAGCAGCAAACAGGCATCCTACAGTTTCCATGTCTGTGAATGCTCATGCGATGAAGCAGTCCACTAGTCAGTGAAAGAGTTTTTCGCTATTGAAGGAGCTGGCGCGGGACCATCGGAGATTCCGCTGACCAGAGACGAAGAACGAGCGATAACGATCATGGAAGCAACTACGCGCCGAGTTGGAAACCGTTTCGGAACTGGTCTGATATGGAAGATAGCCAGGTGGAATTCCCAGACAGCTACTTCATGGCAGTGCGTAGACTAGAGTGTCTAGAACGCCGGATGGTTCGTGACGATGTACTGAAGGAGAATCTCCATCGACAAGTAAGCGAGTATGGAACGAAGGGCTACACTCATCAAGCAACGATAACAAAACTGAAGGCTGCAGATCCACGAATGGATGGCGTCTCGCTAAACAGCAGGCTTCTCAAAGGCCCAGATGAACTCTCCTATCTTCCGGCTATTCTGGTTCGGTTGGTGCAGCTAGTCAGGAATTTGCATCTGAGCTTACCTTCATCGTCTAAAGTGGCGAGTTTTGAACGTATTTGGAGGCCTGCCAAGGTTATAGCGGGACGGGGCAACATCACCATTACCCGACTCGCCGTTTTGGAGCGGTGTCATCCATTCTTACTACTACTCTATGCCCTGGGAAGTAGTGAAAATTCCCTAGCCGAAAAGCTCACTCACCATGCTAACCGAAAATCTTTCTCACTTCGATTACAGTAACAAAATCTTACTTTCCCGCTTCATTGCTAACTGTCATTAACCGACGGCTGACGGATTTCTCTGTTAACAGCCAATCCCACCGCACTCGGACCTCATATCGAGCGTAACCGAGAAAAACCTTCTTACAGGAAAACAGTTTACAGGGAAAACTTCCACCTTCCTTCGGGCGTTGAAATCAGTTCTTGCAGCAGTTTTTCATTTCATTTATTAAAACTCTCCACTTTTGCTCATTATGATTTGCATCATTCTTTTCTCGTCCGCAAGCTCGACCTTTTCCGTGCCCCCTTTTCCCGAAGCAAAAGCGCAAAAAGTCGTAATTGTTATTGTTTCCCCTAGTCGTTATAATTATTCCACACAGAGCAACGGAACCTTGTTAGTGTATGACCGTAGGAAATGAGGAGACCAGAGTTGGAGGAATACTACCGCAAACAATCGGAACACAACCAAGACGTTGGGGTTAATGGGAAAATGGCAAAGATTGATGCCTTATATTGCACATGAGCATCAAGTGATGTACGGGAGATTTTTCATGGTAATTAAAATTTACTTGTAAAAAACACCTGTGATTTATGAAATATCGAGAGCAGCGCCTCTAAGTTAATATACGCGTGAGGTTAATAATTGTAGATTCGAAGTCCTATAATATTCAACAAATATTTGATCTCAGTCAATAATAATGACTCCATGAAGTTTTTCACTAATGAATTGTTTTTAGCAATTTTGGAGAATCTTGATTGTTTCCATTGGAAATGTTAGCTTAATAAAATCTTAACTGATTTTTGACTAAGTCAACCATTGAACACAACAAACACTACCATTCTCAACACACATTTATATCCCCCATGAAGGGCAGTTCCGTTTCTTCGGCAAAGCATAATCTCTCCCTCCCCTTTCATTCCATCGAAACTAAGTGAAGGAAAAAGCAAAGTGCAAACTAGTTTCCTTGTGGCAATTTCACATATTAAGCTGACGATCATGCCGTTTTGTTGAGAGCTCGGGCTCTGTACCGTACCAGCTGTTCTGCAATGGCATAGAACCTAACTAACTAACGAACTAACAGAAAGAACCACACCGCACGGCACAAAAGTTCAAGATTCTTGACTGCCTTGGCTTATAATCGGGTGATGCCATCTTTCTCCACCGACCAAAGGCCAACCAAAGACGTCCGACGACGGGTCAGGTTTCAGATTTCATTTTAACAACTTTTGAACTCACTAAACTCGGACCCGGACTTCGTAGAGAGAGAGTGAGTGGCGTATATAAATAATACACATACTCCCAGTCCGGTTGAACTTTTTTTCCTCAGTGCACCACCGCAAAACGGCAGCAAGATAAGTGAGCATTTAAAGAAGGGAAATCTTTTCACATTTTACATCTATTTCTTATATCTAGGTGTTCTGTGGTAGGCAACACTATTATCTTAATTGGATGAAACTATATTGAGCTTTTATTAACATTTTGTTAACACATATTACATTTCGTTTGACGTAGCAGTTCAGAATTTTTACAGGTTTGAATTCACCTGCTTTTAAGAGATATAAACCGCTTTCAATAAACTTAACCTAAATTTTTCAACGCATCAATCGTGGCGATAGAAGATTGCAACGGTTTTTGTCTAAAATTATTGATAATTTATTCGACATTAGTTTCAATATTTAAACATTGGATATTCAATTTAACCCATTAGTACTGAAACAGGAGGGGAGCTACAGAATAATTTCCAAACTTAGTTTATGTGGGATATCATACACAGTTCGAACGAAACGTGTAAATTTCTGAGACATATAATGCACATAATTGGAGCGTGGAATATCATGGATATTTACATGACATGTCATGTAAACTTCAATTATATGTCATGTAATCCAACAGGATTCTGTGTGGTTACATGACATATAACACATTTTTACATGATTTAAGACTTAAATTTACATGACGTTATATTTACATCGCATAAATGAAGTTTACATGACGTGTAATCTTTATTATTTTCAACTGTGTATGTTGAGTTTTGGAAGCAATTGGATAAATCTTTCATTCTTGCTAGTGTGAAAAAAAAAATCCAAACTTTTTCTGCAATCCACTACAGATGACACGCAAGCTTCGTCCTTTGGCGGAGAGACCTAAGTCATCTCCAACAAAGTTTTTCAGCATGCCTGAGGTAACTCAGGTAAATCAGATGTGAAACTGTATTGTATTATTGGTCCCAAAATGATGCCTTGAGGAACACCAGCTCTTACAGGAAGTCTTTCAGACTTGGACTTCTGATAATTAACCCGAAGTGTTCGATTTGACAGATAACTTTGAATTATTCAAAAACAATGTATGTTGGAAATTTAAAGTTTTTTTTATTTTTCGATCAAACCTTCATGCCAAACACTGTCGAATGCTTTTTCTATGTCTAGAAGAGCAAGTAGAATAGCTTTCTGATTTGTTGGAACGGATCAAATTTGTTACACGTAATAGTTGATGAGTGGTCGAATGTTCATGACGGAATCCGAACTGTTCAATGGCAAAAATTGAATTTTCGTTTATGTGGACCATCATTCTGTTCAAAATGATCTTTTCAAGAGTTTAAGATCATCGTCTATAATCACGGATTCAAATTTCACTTCACATTTTGGAATTGCAATGCTGCTGGCTTCAACAATGGAATTTGTTAAAGTTTCAAGAGCATTGTCAATATCAAGTTTTGTTTGTAAAGAAATGTTTACATCAAGATTAGAGTCACTATATGTTTCATATATATTCCAGTCGGCTCGAACATAATCGAAAGTGGAGCTGATAGGATTGAGAATCGCTTCGTGGGATATTTGATATGTAACAGGGACATGGTTCAGAATCAAAATCAGCATGAGTAAATAATTGGCTACAAAGATGACTAGAGTCGGTTAAGACCAAATCAATCGTAGATGGGTTTCTAGAAGAGAAAAAACATGTAGGGCTATCAGGGTATTGAATTGAGAAATATCCTGAAGAGCACTCATCACAATTCTACCGTTGCATTTACTTTGAGAATTATTCCATGACCGATGTTTGGCATTAAAGTCACCAAAGACAAAATTATTTGACTAATTGCGAGTCAATTTTCGTAAGTCAGTTTGGAGCAAATTATTTTGAAAAGGCAAATAGGCAGCTATGAAAGTATATTTACCAAGCTGTGTTTGAACTGAAACACTTAAAGTTTAAAAATCTTTAGTTTCAAATGACGAAAACTGTTGATGTTTTATACGCCTATGAATGATGAGTGCAACTCCCAAACATGTCACATCAAGTCGATCATTACCATAAACAAAATAGTTTGGATCTCTTTTGAGTTTGGATTTAGGTTTCAAATAGGTTTCAGTAATAACTGCTATATTTACGTTATTAGCTGTTAGAAAATTAAACAGCTCTTCGTCTCTTTCATTCAAAGAACGAGCATTCCAATTTAAAATATTTAACTTATTATTTGGATCCATGGGGAAAACGTAATTCAACAACAATTTGATTAGTAAATTTTACACCACTTGGACTGCTTCAGTCATAGTGGTGGCTTTGAACATTGCATCAATCGTTGTTCCAATTGTTCAGTTAAAAAAATTAAATCAGAGGCAGACATATCACTTGAAGTGGGTACATTATCTGATGATTTTCCGTTAGAATTTTCGGTAGACGAAGAGGTGGAGTAGAAGTTTCCTGTGACAGCAGTTTTTTTTTTCATTTGATATGAGCAATTAGAACAGTTACTTGTAGTACGAAAATGAGTTGAGTTTAAATTACCTGCTACGATATCGGCATAGGATTTTCCTTGAGTAGATTCATTCGAAGTTAAAAGATTCGAACGGCTACCCAACGGAATAAAATTAGTTTGTGAATGGTCATTGTTGCCATTGGGTATTCCGGAGTTCTTATACAACAATTATATTTCAACTGACAGTGTAAATGGGAATGAATGTAAATATTGCAGCAATGAAATAAATTTAACGTTAACAATCGATCAATCCAATTTTGTTTATCATCGTTATCAATCTACCTATCGCTTATCAGCTTGCCTGTCATCATCCCAAACGTCAATCCACGATTGGGCCAAATTGCTCACAACGGCTCACAGTGCTTCGTCCCTTGGACAAAAGTCAGAAAATCAACTTTCATATTCGACCGAATAAAGTAGGCCATGATGCTAACATATGTTTTGAGCGTGTAGTACAGATATTAGAAGGTTCGTGCAGTTTTCAAAACAAACCAAAACACCACGTGTTGACAAGTTGTTTCATCGTTCTATCTTATTCATTGTTTTCGTGTCTATCCAGTCCCTCTACAATTCGCTTCATTCCCATCCTTATTATATTTTCAAAATGAAAATCGTTATAGACCGTATTGAAACAAGTAAGTAGGAGTCATTCCATTCAATTTTCATGTGATATATTTTAACAATTGTTGAAAAAGATGCTTCTGAGCTACATGCTTTTTAATACAGAAGAAAATTAAAACACTTATCTTCTTTTTTGCCCATACAAAAAAGTACCTCAAAGTACCTTTCTGAAATCCACTTTATAATAAAATTTGAAGTATTTTTTAAATTCTGGAAGTGATTCCAGCTGCATATGTTTGCCAATTGTATGTCATCTCATGATTTTTTAAGATATGCTGCCACAACCATCAATAAAGAGCCTAGGGCTGAAAATCTCCTTAATAAAGCTATAATAATAATCAATAAAGATTGTTTTATTTTGAAAATGATTCTGAGGCTTCCTCCCTGGTAGTACCAATGAGTTACATAGAATATCCAATGTTGAAACATTGGAACAAATGTCAAATAAAATAATAAATAATTTCAGGCAAAAATCGTTACAATCTTCAATTGCCTCGATTAATGCGTTATATGTTTAGGTTAAGTTAGGTTAAGTATATGCAAATCATTTTTTTTTCTCTTATAAGCAGGTGAAATCAACTCACCTGTAAAAAATCTGAACTGCTACGGCAAATGAAATGTAATATGTTGTTAACAAAATGTTAATAAAATCTTAGATTTGTTTTACCAAATTAGGATGATAGTGTTGTCTAATAACACAGAACACCTAGATATAGGAAATAATGAATGTAATGTTTGGAATGATACTAATAAAGAAATTAAAAAAAAAAATAAAGATTGTTTCGAGCAGTAGTTTTCTGCCGCTCCACTTAATCGGAAAAATCATGTTCTGAATTTCATGTACAGATGTTATGGCACTGATTCTTTTTCCAAGATATTTGAGAACGAGCTAAAGACGTTTTGCAAATTTTATTGTTGCAAAATAAACCAAAAGTGGGCTAAATGTGGTAGATCATACAAAATTTTCGTGAAGCAAAACTCCGACTGGTTAGCAAAACCAGTTCAGCTCCCGCGCAATCAGGAAACTGACGATGCAGATCGGCTGCAAAGGCTGGCATGGGGCCTCACAAACTGTTCAATGAATATTCAAGAAAAACTAAAAAGGGACGTGTTGCAGATCTTATCAACGAAGAGCTCGCATTCGCTGACAATTTATCAAATTCTTCGAGTGGGGATCAAGTACAGGTCATGACTGCAGCACATGCATTAGCTTTGAACATTGATTTAAATCTGTCGGAACGAAAGTACAATTTGCTTCGAACCACTTTGAACGAATTACATCCGAACTTGCTTCCTAGCCTTTATGCGCTAAAGCAAGAGAAACAAAAAATAATTCCAAAACCGATTTCTGCATCAGAAACAGCTGCTACAGTTGATCTACAACAGCTCATGAATTGTACTGCATCCAGTATCATGAAGGACATCTCTTTGGAAGCTTCTACTGCTGTAAAACTTTTTTGCAAGCGGGGCTTCAATGGAAGTTCAGGACACAGCATGTACAAACAAATATTTTCGGAAGCAGGAAAATCGGATGAAAGTTTGCTGACCGGAACCATTGCGACGTTTCGTTAAAAATGATCGAAATAAAAGAAAATAAAACCCTCTGGTCAAACGACATTTCAATTTTCTTTTGTAACAATAATTCAGTTCTCGGATGATTAATAGCTCGTAAATAAATTGTGTTGCTAATAAAAAGAAACTTTATTCAACCTTTTTATTGGATTTCATTTTCTTCATTGGAATAATCCGTACTTCAATATTTTTTATAAAAGTTGGTTATTGAGTCACTTTTATGGTTACGCATGTCACATTAGAGTGGTTCAAAAAATCGTTATTGCTCCACACCGTCCATTCGATTCCAGATCAAATTCTGAGTGTTCTCTCAAAATTTGAGCTCATTTGGATGAAAGCTGAGACTGCACAAGCCCTGTAAAGTTTGTATGGGAATTAATATGAAAAAAGCAACCAATTTATTCAATCGGACATAGTGTTTGCCCATGTGCTCTTGGGGATTAGAACTACGATGATACTGTGAGATACATTTATCAGCTACAACTTTGCTGAAGTAATTAGTTATTAATTTGTATCCAATTACAAATTCTTCAGCAGTGCTTATTTAACTTCTGAACAGGCAACATTGCTGCACCTGGCGCAAAAGATAGCACGCACAAATCATGGCTAACAGCCCAATAATTATAGCCAAAGTTTTTCAACTCATTCGAAAATCAACAACTAATTACTGGGGCGTCCGATTTAAAAACGGTCTTTGGCAAAGTTGTAGCTGTTTATTGTATCTCACAGTATCTACGTAGTTCTAATCCCCAAGAGCACATGGGCAAACACTATGACCGATTGAATGAATTGCTTGCGTTTCCCATAGTAATTCCCATATAAATTTTAAACGGCTTGTGCAGTCTCAGTTTTCATCCACATGAGCTCAAACTTTGAGAGGACACTCAGAATTTGATCTAGAATGTCGCATACATCGTTCATGCACACGACTCAAGTACTTTTTCACGCATTTTTATTGGTGTCAAATGTAAAATTTGACGTATAAGCCACTCATGCCATTACTGATGTAATATGTGTCATTTATGCCAATAATGAGTTTTTTTTTGTGTATAACGAGATCCTCCTCAACATCGTAGGGCAAAACCGTATAAAACATCCCGTTATGACTTTTGTCCCCAAATGCCATACGTTCGAAGCACTGTGCGGCTCTTGGCAGGGGTGTCCTTTACGAGGGGCTGTTGCGGTGAACATCCTCCCCGCCGTGTTGCACCAGCATTCGGATGGTCGTCACCAGAACTTGCCACGTTTAGCACAGCCAACTTCATAGCAGGTCTCTACAAAACACCACTTGTGCTTCACTAAATTCCAGCTGTTCCACTATCAGCGGTTTCCATCTGCCAAAAATATTGTTTCAATCTTATGTTGTATTTATGAGTTTTGTGGCACAAATTTGATGTTTTATTTTCAAAAACAAGTTTTCGAGACTAACTTTTGAATAGGGCCTATAGCGAAATAATAAGTTTTGTTACTAATGATGTATATAAGCTATTTATGCGATTAATGTTGTGCAAACCATTCTAAATATTAGAACTCACATAGAAATGATTACATGAATAATTTAGCGATATTCAGTAATTCTCTGAATTATTTTTTAGCTGTTTTTAACAGAAAATTGGTAGAAATATTGGAAAAAATCAAAAAGCCCTAAATTAAAAAAGTGCAAATTTGTGCAGCTTAGTTTACATCTCAAAGTGTCCTTGGAAATAAATTTCAGTCTTGGACAACTTGGGACCAAAAAGTATGGAATGTGTAAAATTTCCATAAAAAATCAAATATATTTTTTCAGTGCACTCCCCGCATTTTTCCCGACCTAAAGTACGAATTTTTATTTCATTTTCTTTTTCTAAGATAGCTTTTTGAATAAGATTTCGGACAATGTATCTGTATGAAATATTACGATTATGCAGTATATTGTATTCAATGTATACCTTGGGTTTGTACTGCATTCTTTATTTTTCTTAAAAACTCTAACTTTGACTGTATCAATTAAACTATAAAAGATCTTGCCCTGATATTTCAGGAATATCTTAATAGAAGTTTTTACTATGGAATGATGTACAAGAAAAACCTATCAGAACAAGTCATTTTTTCGATTATTGACCACCTGATCGCCCATAGTGTGTTCTTCAGCGCCATTCCTGTGTCTGTAGGGAAATTCTCCGGCTCTCGCACGCCACTTGATTCAGTATAAATCTTGCTGATTTCAATTTATAGATCTCGATTAGCTCCTACAAAATTTGTCCCATTATCGGAGTAAACTTCCTGGAGGGCTCCTCGCCTTGCTATAAATCTTCGAAAAGCTTTCTTGCACGCATCAGTGGACACCTCAAGATCGTATCGCAGGTAAAAGACTAATCCATCGTTTCGCTACACTTCGTCCAATCTTCACTAAATAAGGCCCAAATAGATCTACGCCAACGAACGTAAACGGGCGTACATATGGCTGTAACCGTGCTGCTGGAAGCGGTCCCATTTTTGGAGCAATAAGCGTTGACTTGTACACACGGCAACACATGCAACGTTTTCTTGTTAGGCGAACTTTTACACGCAAACGAGGCACGTGGAATCTTTGACGTACGTCATTAACTACGGTTTCATCATTGGCAAGGCCGTACTTCCGGTGGTAGTAGCCCAACAATAACTCCGTTATTCGATAATTTCTGGGCAGAATAATTGGAAACTTCGTATCGTAGGTCAGTGTGTGTGCATTAGCAGCTTTACTGCCAACTCGCAATACTCCAAATTCGTCGTTGAATGACGACTGCTTCCAAAGACTGCTAGATGTGTCTATTTTCTTCTGGTACGCCGTGCTAAGTTCCAGATCACGCTTCAAAACAGCAGTTTCATTCGGGAATGCTTCATTCTGTGCGATCAGCCACAACGTCCGCTCTGCTTTTCGTAAATCCTCGCTTGTCACCCCAACAGTATCTGCAGACCTGTCACTTTTGACTGCGCGTAGGCTATCAACGAAGTGGTGGACGTACGCTACCGCACGCAGCATCGTATCGAGAAAACCTTTCCACGTCCACAATCGGCAGTCTGACTTGAGGGCTGCACACGTACGTTTCTCGCAATTCGCTGTTGCTTTCATCACTCTTGTCTTCTGGAACCGTCGACCAATACGTTATCTTGCTATACAGGAATTCTGGTCCTTGGAACCAACGGCTATCTGTGTTACATGAAGGGCCTTTCCCCCACTTAGTAGCTTCATCGGCCACGTTGAGCTTTGAAGGTGATAAATAGACAATACCGTCGTGTATCCGATATGATCCACGAACACACCGTAGACGAGCCTCTCCAAAATGGGTTCTTTGAATCGTTAACAAGTGGTTCTCCTTTCGCAAGCGTGCTCCTAGTAACGCTGCCATCAATTTCAGCCGTGGTATCGAAATTTCTCGAAGCGGTGCAACTTTCGTTTTCGACGAAACAAGCGCTATTCTGATTTGACCGTGGTCTATGATGCGGAAATAAGCTACGGCTGCGTAAGCCTGTCCGTCCATCTGCTTGAGTATCGCTATCCACTCCATCCATCGTTCAGCAATCTCCGGCGGAAATTGATTATCCCAGTCAATTTTTGTCCACCACATCCTTGAAATACGAATGACGCAATCAATCCCAACAGATCGTAGATGCTCATAACCAAACGCAGCATTTCTCTTTTAGTTGGAATCGTGGTGTCCTCCAGCAGATTACGCACTTTCTCCCAAGACTGTATCGAAAACGTAAATACATCGTCTTCTCGCATCCACGCCATTCCCAACACCCGCTCGAATGCAATATTCTATTCCGATAGCATGTTTTTCGCTTGCTTCCGATTAGCTTCGCCTAGCTTCACGAGCACGGTGCTGTCGCTAGACATCCACTGGCGGATATGGAATCCCGCACGCTTATTTACCTCTATCACTTCCATTGCCACTTAAACTGCTTCCTCTGCCGTATCAAAACTGTCCACGTAATCGTCTACGTAGTGCCGTTTTTTAACGGCCACTGCTCCTCGTGGAAATACTGCTTCTTGTTCGTCCGCATTCATATTCTTGATATACTGCGCGTGAGCGGGCGAGCAAGCCGCTCCGAATATCGCTACGTTGGATACCATGGTGCTCATCGGCAGATCTGGGCAGTCCCTGTAAGGGAACAACAGCGCACTACGATCCTCCTTGCGAATCGATATTTGCAGCGGGGTAAGAAGATCCGGGCCCTTGAGCAACATGGAGTTCAACGATGTGCCATCGACTTTTGCTGCTGCATCCCAGATCACGCGAACTTTTACAGGCTTCTTCTCGTTAATAACGATTCCAATCGGCAGGTACCATGTACGGCGAAGATTGTATTCTTCAAGTTCATCCGTCGTTGCTTGGTGGATATAGCCCTTGGCCTTGAAGTCCGTTATTTGCCTGCGAAAGCTGTCGTAAAGCACTGGATCCTATTGTAAACGCTTTTCGAGACACTTGAACCGTTCCTCGGCCATCGGTCGACTGTCTGGGAAATCTACGTAGTCATGTTTCCAGAGCAGGCCCGTTTCGTACTTATTGTCGCTCAGCTGCCACGTTGTCGCTTCTAGGATCTGATAGGCACGTTGCTCCTCGACGCCTTTCACCGCTGACACCACCGCTACACCTAAGCTCAGTACGTCGAAAAAATGGCGAACGTATTCATGTAATTTGCCCTCACGTAATTTCAATGTAGCTAATAAATGCGAATTGCTCTACCCAATCAAGATTCCCGGAACAGCGGAGCGGAAACTCTTGACCGGCAGTTTGCAGAGGTGTGCAAACCGTGTTGAAAGCTCAGCATAGTCCGTTGTCTGTTGTGGCATACCAAGATTTTCAACGGTATATACTTCGGACAATCTGTGTCGTTTCCTGCCACCTGCTTCGGATATCTCCATCATGATGACTTCTGTTCCAGCAATCGTCTTGTTGATGCCTCCAGTCCATTCGACACGCAACGTCTCCGTCTCTCTTCTGGCTCCAAGAGCATCCATCATCTAGGAATGCGTAGGTGTCGAGCTGTCTTTTTGTTCCATATAAAGTGACTGGTAGGATACGAAAGAGTGTGG
Organism: Aedes aegypti; assembly: GCF_002204515.2. Taxonomy (NCBI): domain Eukaryota; kingdom Metazoa; phylum Arthropoda; class Insecta; order Diptera; family Culicidae; genus Aedes; species Aedes aegypti. The sequence goes on along the minus strand of NC_035109.1, from coordinate 255,179,072 downwards.
ACGACGACAATTGACGATGAACTGTTACAACGGCATTGATCGTCTTAGTTGCCGCTGGTGGATCGAAATGAAGCAGACGGTGATGTCGCTTAGGACAGTCATTAATTCCACAAACGTCCCCTTTGCATGGCCAACGCGCGTGGGATGTGAGGCAACGAACACAAAGTCTGTGTGACTTTACTGCTTTTCATCTGCCATCCAAGTCGAGACCTTTAAACGAGGTGCAGTTCTCGATGTGATTGTCAACGTTGCAAACGACGCAAAATCTGTTGTTCTTGCTGACACCCTTTTCCTTTTGTTTCCCACCATTTGTTCCAACTTTCTCTGGGTTTTCCAGCAAAGTTGCTTTGGGCTGGTCCGTGGAAACATGGGTGTTGACAAACGATTTTTCTTTCTGTCGATTTCGTTCCTCCTTTGCAGGTTTTTGCGTCACGTTAACTAGCTGAGTAACGTCACTCGCTGCTGATGATATTTCGCCTTGTAGTCGCTGAACACGTTTAGATCTACTACCGGAACTTGTTCTTGGTAGAGCGCCCAGCTAAACTTGACTGTTGCGGGTAGTTTGTCAACCAACTCTTGAAGAAGGATTGGATTCGCCAGATGCCGCTCTAGACCAACTGCTTTCAGGTGCCCACAGAGATTCTAGATTACCAGTCCAAAGCTGACCAGTGTTTCCAACCGATCCGTTTTCGGAGCAGGAGTTGCCCGAACCTTAGCGATCATGTTGTTCACAATCTGTTCCGGGCGTCCGTATAGCTGCTGCAAAGTAGACAAGACCTGAGGTACTGTCGACGGGTGGAGTGAAAAGCTGCTGACAGAGTCCTTAGCACTACCTCTCAGACTGTGATGAAGCCGCAAAAGGTTCTCCGAGTTGCTGTACGCACAAGTTTCCGTTGAATGTTGGTAGCTACTTATAAACAGCGGCCAATCGATCGGATCCCCGGAGAAAATTGGAAGCTCTTTGGTCACAACTTGTCGAGCCGCTAACTGCTGAGGCGAAGGGCCGAGGTGCTTGCATAAGGCGGTACGAGAAACTGAGACGATAGTTGCGGAGGGATATTTGAACCGGAAGGAATCATATTTGAATCACAATGAATAGGAAGATTCATATTGATCATCCCACCAATAGTCTGTCCCGATAACGAAGCGAATTCTCGGCCGTGACCCGACAGAACATTATTGACCGATACCCAAGGAGGGGATGGAGGAAAAAAAAGGTTTAACTCACCAGCGGAAGATAATTCTGTGCCCAGCGTGTTTGATTCCAACCACGACGCTGGGGGCGGAGGTAACGGGGGAGAACTGCCGCTGTCCGTTGAACGATCTACGTTGCGACTGATGACCTGTTTCACCTGGTCGTGCGAATCCCAATATTCCTTTTCGGCCTCTCTCCACCGCCGAACGGCTTCCTGTTCGCTTCGACGAGCCGCTTCAAGTTGTTTATGCAATTGATGTTCCATCTCGCGTAAACACTGGGTTTCATTCTCCAGTTCGACTAGTTGAAGACGAAGCGTTTCGCATTCTCGCTCACTTCGAATGAGTTGGGCCCGCATTTCTGCTTCCGAATTGCGCGTTCTTTCTCCTCGATGAGCTGCGTTTCCAGGGTCCCAATCTTAGCGTGTAGGGTGGTTTTCTCTAAATTTCGGTGTTCGATCTGAGTGCTCAAATCTTTTTCCGATTCAAGAACTCATTTCAGCTCATCAGCGTGCTGTTTTTCTAAACTGTCGATTTGGTGAATCAGCTCCATCTCACGCTTTCGCCGCATGCCCATGCCCGTTCTATGTTTCACCATCAACTCGTGGACGACCCTTAGTTCCGCTTCGGATTGTTGTTGATGTAGCAGAGCGTTCTGCTTTCGCAGCTCTCCGGTTTCAGCACTCCAGCGTTTATAGCAGTGCCCACCGAAACGAATGATTTTTGGGATCGCGCAGATTGGCGGTTCCTCTTTCAGCTTCAGGATGTCTTCATAGGGCTGTAGGTCGACAAGAGGCAAATTAGACGGATTTGGACTCGGATCACACTTGTTCAGATTCAATCCAACTGCTCCCTCCGTGGAGTCCTCAGAATCTTCTTTTCACGTTGTTTGAGAAGAAGTTCGCGATCTCTAGGAGTTTCCGGCAAAACACGGCAGTCTTCTTTCTTTGCGATTTGGAACCTTGATTCCTCTAATAAAGTTCAACATCTGCTGACTAAATCCTCTCAATTCTGAACAACTGATCATGATTGGCGGCACACTTTGTATCCTCCCTTGAATCAAAGAGCCTGGACTAGAGGCTGCTTCGATTTGCTGTTCGGAAAATTATCCTAAAGTATCAAACTGGTTGGTCATTTCGATGCAATTACAGTCGACTCTCCACTTCTCGATATTCTGTATCTCGATATCTCTCCCTATATCGATGATTTCTTCGGTCCCTTCAGCCTGCATACATTTTCTCTCTCCATATCTCGATATCCTCCTTATCTCGATATCTCGATATCTCATTTCGATGCAATTATCAACAACAACTATTTCACTCTTCTAAGAAAGCTCGCATTACGGAGAAACGTCCTTTCTTACAGTTATGCCACGTTTAGGGACAGTACTTTTTCTTAAGGAAGTTGTGTATTCAGAGAATGACCCTGTCTTTTGTATGTGGTAGTCACCATATTCCGTGAAAAATCGACGAGATTTTCTTAGAGGTTTTATCTCAAGATGGTATCCAAGAAGGATTACCACCGTTAGCTTTCGCTAACGCGTCTAAAGAAAAATCGAAAGCACGGGTCCAAACAAAAATTATCAATAGGTATAAAAAGTAGCAGATTTTTGTTTGGACCCGTGCTTTCGATTTTTCTTTAGATGCGTTAGCGAAAGCTAACGGTAGTAATCCTTAGTAGCACTGAAAAACACTGTTTTATAGTTTTAGGTAGTTCTAAAAACTTCCGACATCAGAAAGAGCTTGTGTTAGCACAGCACAAGGGTACGATGTGCTCTGTATGAACTAGTGATTGTTATCCTTTTCCTAGGGCATGATAACATTTTTTCCCCTCCGCAAACTTACTCACACGCTGGCTTTTCTTCGTCCTGTTGCAGATGTCTTGAAAGTTCTCTCCATCTGCCTAAAACCACTACTGGCCATCTTATTGGGTGGTGCAGAAATAATCCGAACATACATATGTACCTTCGGAATCAACACCCACATCGGTACCGACCGACACCGACGGGCCAGCCACACGAGCAAACACCTGTCCAACTTGTGAAAACTGATATTTAATTAAATTCAGCATTGCGGAACCGGCGGGGCAGCAGCAGCAGCACAGAGAAAAATGAGCGATGAATGAGCTTAATGAAATTTCTTTTCCTTCCACTTCTGACCGATGCAAATAACTTGGCTCAACTACCGAATGATGGTTTATTGGAAATTTGTGGTGACACTTATCCCTTGTGTGCGGGAAACAGTTTTCTGAAACGGTTACCAAATAAGGGTTGCATATTGAGAAAGTTTTCATAAAGCTCCGATTGCTAATTGCAAGAAATAGGTAGGGAATGTCCGTTTCGATGGTAATCTACAATTTTTGAGCCCTTAATCTCTTTCACAATTGATGAGTTTACAACTTAACCGTTTTCGTCAATGCTTGTCCTGTTTATTTTATTCGAATTCACTCCGCTCATCATGCACCAGCGATACGCCTGCATATCGATTACAGCATTTTGCAGCCTCAGGAATAAACGAATTCCAAACTCATTGTACTACTTTGCGCGCAGCTGTGCAAAGTTCCGCCAACCAGCTGCTGCATTCATCATTTTTCCGGAGAATAAAATTAATTTCATAAATCTGTAATGTAAACATCATCATAATAATGTTGCGCTCAAGCTCGAAAATGGAGAATAATTAAATGAAAACTTAATTAAATAATTTGTAGGGGTGCAAAGAGGAGCGGGAGACGCGTGCCAACGACTTTGACGACGACGACGACGATGGTGATGGTAAGCGATGAGTTCATGTTCTATCGTCATTGAGAAATTCAAAGAAAACGGGAGAAGCTGTCAGTCGAAACAGCTGAGAATAGTGAATGCAAACATCCGTAATCTTACTACGGGTTTGAGTTTTTCCTGTGAAATAGATCGGATCGGGGTGGGGGTGGGAGAAGTGGATAAATTTCTTGCAAGGGACGTATTTTAGGCAAAGGTAACATTTGTTAAATCTAAATCGGTCGCGCATTCAACCATCGCAAGCAACACCTCGCTCGAACTGTGTATGAATAGCGCGCTTTGTTTGAGGTACGTGTACTCAGAACACCATGCAACCAGTGTTGGATTAACTTCAATTATATTAAGTTTTTTTCACTACTTGTTACGATGCATCGCGGTTGTAGCTTATTTGATATAAAACTGTTTTGCATAAGGCCGTTTGGCATAATGGTCGATTTTCACAACGGCTGTTTGACATAATAATTGTTTGGTTTAATTTCACTAAAACTAATTCGATTCTGTGTTTCTCGAGAACTCCGCTGACGTGTCCAAGTTTATTACGAAATTGAAGCGAAAACATAATGAATAAGGTAGATTATGGTTCATGAAGTTTGTAGTGTGTTTACCGATAGTGAGGAAAACGCAATCAAGACGGCGTTGGAGGCCTAATGGCTACTGCTTCTGCTTCACAAGCAGAAGTTCATGGCTTCATTCCCAGGCCCGTTCCTCTCCTCGTCTTAATCTATCACACCTAAACTATACGTTCATGGCAATCGCTAGAACCAAAGACGGACAAGAAACCGTTTCCCTACGTTTCCATACTTCCATAATTATAGCTCGCCTTTCCTTACGCCTGATACATAGGCAGTATGCTAACCGAAAAGCTCGTCTCTCTGCTATAAAATTATCTTACCACTATACCTTCTCACATGAACTGGCGTAGATGCAGGGATATATGCGGTCTACTGTGGGCCAGTTTCAAGGAAGTTAGAAATGATGGTTAAATGGATGATCGATGGAAATTAGTAGTCAGTGTTGCGTCTGTGTGTCGCTGGTAAGGCATAATATTCGAATTATTTTTATAGCACTCTTAATGACCAGTCAATTCCAGTATTCCACGTTTGTACACTATCGCCATCTATCTATCCATTTGGTGATGAAAAAAGAAATAGATGATAATCATTGCGTGACTTTGTTTTGTATGAAGGAGCGTCTATTTGTTTGTGTTGTAATTCCATATTTCATTTAGAAAACTTACTGCGTGATGATCGTTTACTTTTAAGCTTTACTTTTTTCATCTATTGTCATGATTTGATTATTATAAAATGACGTTACTCGATGTTGTATCAATTTCGGGCTGATTGTTTGTCTGAAACGTCATATCCCTACTTATATGTCATCGCGTTGATGCCGTGCCGTAATAAACCTTCCGGTTTCGTCACCGAAAAAATCCAATTAAAAATTTTTCGTCGCAGTAAGGCTACATCGGAACTCAATTACAGTTTTCTCCGCCTATATGCGCGCGAAAACTAGCCAAGTTTACTGTCGGTGTACGTTCCACCCAAAAGGTTCTAGCCAAAGTCCTTTATAATGAACTATTCAATAATAATCGCACAGCACCAACAGTTCCGGAGACCATGCAATCCCTCCTTCTCTCGGCAACAATGGTGTATGTACCTTACGATGCTTTCGCCATCATCAGCACAACCATCTTCGAAGGAAGTGGAAACTTCACTGTACCCAGCTTTTATGCTCGCTTATTTCACCGAAAACGAGTTTCCTCCTTTTCGCTACATGTGTTCCAACCCAGCCCAAATCTACAGTCATGGCGGCCAGTCACCGAGGAACGAAGGAAGCAACAACACCATCACAATCTATAGGAAGGAGTACCGCAATCAAGAAAATTTTCTTAATTAATTTCTTACACACCGAAGCATTCGACCCCACCTCGTTCGACTCCACCACCCAACTTTCAGTCCGTTCACTCTGGTCGAATCGGTGCAAGGAATCTAACTTAATTTATGTACGTATACAAGTCGTTCAGCAGCCATCACACACCCTCACCCGGCAGGAGGAGATTTCGGGGCAGAGCTTCGTCAGGAGTTGGAAGCTAACCACCGGTCTACTTCCGGCCAAGAAATGAACTAAATTAGAAAAGACTCTCTGCAAGTGGCAGTCCCGACGACACGTGTGGTGAATGCCGGTGATTTTGAGACTGACACACTAGTAGAGTGCGACATCACACAATGCACATGAGGAGAGCTAAATTTGCATTTGAGTGTGGAATACGGCAATCGTTGACGTTGACAGGAAGTGAACGACAGCGACCTCTTTGATATATTTACACTTTACTTGCGTTAAGCTTAATTATTTTTTTTTTATCTTTGGTTGTTTATATCTCGTTTACCAAGTTGTATCGAAAGGCAATATGTTTACGTTACAAACTAATTTCTGAATAAAGATTGTGGAGTAGAATCACTTATACCTAGGTTACGAAAAAATCTTCAAAGTCCTGGTCTGTTGTGAGATGGCCCGCTCACTTAAGTTAAGAGTACTTAATCACTAAAAACACTCCCTACTGCTCATATGTCTCGATCTCCCATAGAACTACATCAAACAGCATCTACATCAAGCTGTTCACTCATTTCTAGGTTATCTCTGAAGTTGAATTTAACTGGGGGTTTGCATAGCTTTCGGAGTTACAATTCGTTCCAAACTTGGAGGCCGTCACAACTTCTACTGGTCGCTGCTATGCTTGCTCATTGAGTTTCGTTGCTTTGTAACATCTTTCTGTCGACTCTTTGCTTTCCGAGGTCTCTATGATGACCAGTTGGATGTCGGAGTTGGTTTTCCGATACCGGTTGGAGAATGAATTCCGGTTCAATGTAGCGCCGGTGTCCCACAAATAGTGATTGAATATGATCGGTCTAGTAACTGGCGGCAGATCTATTCTGTTCCAAAGAAGGTTTCTCCGGCGGTAGAAGACCGGTGCGAGGTCGGTCCTGTGATTCCGGCAAAGGGAAACTTCCGGTTCTCAGGCGGCCCAACGACCATTTGCCGGTGCTGTTTCACGATCTACTTAACTAGTCCTCACGTTGGACTTACCGTACTCCGACTTTCCTATGTGATTCCCGGTGGAGGATGTCTTCCAGTTCCTAGGTGCCTCAAGAACCATCAACTACGATCGCTCCATTCGGAGTAGTCTACGTCGGAGGATCTAGCCTGCTCCTTTCGCGGCTTGGTACTCTCTGGTCTTCTTTGCAGCGACGAGATAACCAACGTTATTCCTCAGCTCACAGCATTCCTTGTGCATTCATGCTGGCATATTTTCTACATGATGTTGTACGGGCTTAGAACGCTTGCGATTTCTCGCATCCAGTGCTGGGAATGGTAATAGTAGTAGGCTTGAATTTTCGCGAAAATCACGTGGCTCTCCCAGTACAGTAGTTTAAAAACGTGAATCTCATCAAGTAGCCTATGTTGGGTGCACGAATTTTCTAAATCATGAGTGTCATTGAAGGCTCTAAATGCGGGAAATGCAGCGGGAAATAGAACATTTTTCTACAGTAATTCTGGGTTGCCCTTAGCAACGGGTGTTTTGCTATTTTCGAGGCATTTTGCCTACAGCAGCGATGGACGTGAGTTTCACTGGCTTCGCTGACTGTGATTGGCTTTGCTTGGCTACTGTAGAGTGAATTTCAGATTTTTTCCCAACCCTGCTCGCATCATCTCATCTGGCTTTGCATCCTTGAATCGAGGACAGTCGAGCACCGTATCTCCTCAATACTTGGACTCTGTGAGTCTGAATCTATCCAGTATTTCTGGACGTCCACTGTTAGGCTATTGAAGTCCAGCAGCTCGTCGACCATTACACAGAGATGGTTAAGAGAACGCTTCGATGAGATGAAATGTCCTCCACCGCTCACCTCGAACCGCTGCGCCGCTTTACAGTTGCTGATCACGAACTCCATTTTATTCAGTGAGCAACGCACCTTTGTGCTGTGCGTACACGAATTCTCTCTGCTCTTGGAAATTTTTTAAAAAATACCTAAAGCAATAAAACAGTACGTTTCAGTGCTAAAATTTGAAACGGTACTTTTCAGTGCTACTAAAACAGTACTTTTCAGTAATATTTTTTATTTTTCTACTACACAGCGTAACAAAATAGTTATTTGTGCAACAAGTTGCAAAATGATGATTTTTTCAGCACTAGTTGTACATTTATCCAACGAGGCTTGCCGAGTTGGATAAATACAACGAGTGCTGAAAAAATCGAGTTTTGCAACGAGTTGCATACAACATTTTTTGCTATTTCGAAAAATGCCGTTTCAGCTGGATGTTAAAGCACAAACAAACATTTCAAGAGAACCCACATAGCAATACAGCCATCCATAGTTTCAATTCAGTATTATTTCAATCGCGTAGGCTGTGATACAGTAGTACCCATCAATGTCACAAATTTTCTCGCTCCCATCAGTAGCTGACTACAAATGCTGGACGTTCCGTTCCCACATCAGAAACGCCAACCTGTGTCGGAACCAGATTGCACAACAGATATAGATGGGTTTATGCTACGAACGGCTTGAGGTCAGAACTGTCGATCTCGTATAGCTAAGTGACAATTCTCGACTCGAGTGAAGTGACTCGCCGTGCAAACCAAATGAAAAGTCACTTCACTCGAGTCGAAAATTGTCACCTAGCCATACGAAACTGACAATTCCAGGCATTACAATCTCATCTGATCACTTAGATCATCTTTGGATGATGATAAGATATTATCCTCAATCCAAGAGCGCTTTGATGAGATTCTATCTTTCAATCTGATGCTTCAAAAGATATTCTTGACAATTGTTTGATGCTAAGATGGTGTTTCAATCCGACTTTTCTGCTAAAACATCTCACAATTTACCTGTATTCTTACATCAAGGCTGTCAGGAGTGCTGAATAAAATAGATTCGTAAATTAACTAGCCATGATATTGCCCATACAATGTCGATTTGAACTGTGATATCTTTAAGTGGTTTGAAAGATTCTTAACGAAATCTCATCATATCTCCTATGATCGATTTCTCTGAACATATTGCAGATTACATCCAGGGTGAATCTACTCAAAAATCTAAAAATGTGATTGCAGATCAGTGACGTGTCGAAAGCTGTTTGTGCTCTTGGTGCAGTTATTCCTAACTGTAGTTCAAGAAACAAAACTACATTTTCTGTTCTCCACAAATTGCAAGACGTTTAGTGGATTTCAAGCCAACAAATTCTTGTGAGTCATTTGGTGGGAACAATGAATGATAATCTATAACAAAATTTATGTGATTTGATGAGATAATGGGTCGATTCATAGGAAGATTTACAGTGAATTCTTTAAATCATTCTCTGTGGATTTCTAGTGAGATGATTTATTAGTTAATACAAGGTAATATCTTTTGCTTATGTCGTGAATTATGATAAATTGAAAATTACATAGGAGAACTTTAAATTTTCGGTTTAAGATTATTTGTATATTTCTGGTGAACTTATAGGCATGAACATCAAACATTCAGTTTCTTTAACATATATTTTCGTATGCCCAGCGGGAGTCTCACGCATATAAATTCATCGTCCAAGAGTCTTGTTGAACGCATAATTTGTAGGGGAATCCGATTAATTGTTAATCAATACAATTTCAATGAAATGACGTACTAAATGGTCCAAAGATCCGGGTACCAATCTCTCAGTAGTTTGCAAACCTACAAGTAAAACCAAGGAATCATTATTCTTACTAAATGTTTATCATTTACTTACTCGTATGTATTCCCTTTCAACTTACTGTTTTGGACTTGAGAGCCTCTACAACTATAAATACAGCCCATAAATAATTCAAGCCAAGATTCAAACACTGTCACTGATTTCGACAGTGTTTCATAACGCTTAGTTGCGCGTGGCCTGCTGAGTTAGAATGATTTGATCGAGCATCAAATGAACCCAAGATATTTATGGAAGATCGATCAAAGAGCGCTAAGATGATATCTTGCTATTCGATCCGTATCTTTCTCAGATGATCAAATGATGAGATGAAATGTAATGCCTGGACAATTCTGACCTCAAGCCGCTCGTAGAATAAACCCATCTATATCCGTTGTGCGATCTGGTTCCGACATAGGCTGGCGATTGTGATGTGGGATCGGATCGTCCAGTATATGACGCCAGACGTAGAATAAACCCAAGAAACAGATGCAATTGTGCTTATACTGTGCGGCGTGTAAGGTGAGACGAATCGAATGAAGTGACAGTTGTCGACTCGCTCCCAATTGATTAACATTAGTCGGCTCATGTCACCCGAGGTGAGAACGACTCATCTCGACTCACACGCCGCGCAGAATACACACAAATGGCATGAAGAGACTGGGTTATTCTGTTGACGCCTATCAAAACAATACTGAAAAGTGCTACTTTTCAGCACCGAAAAGAGTGCTGAAAAGTAGCACTTTTCAGCACTGCTTCTTTCGATACGAAAAGTAGGCCGTTATGTTGATCAACTTCTCAATGAAAAGTTGATTGATTTGCAACGGAATTGCAAAAATGACATTATGTGTCACTAGTAGATTTTGGGTCGTTGAATCTGATGCCGTTCTCAGAAATGTTCCAGCACGTCACAATTTTTAGCTACAGGTCGCTAAAGTTGCATAAAGCACTGATTTTATTGATGTTTGAACTATCAATTGAAATACAATTTAGCTGAAATTTCACGATAAAATTTAGTTTAAATCGATTTTTTCCAACATGCTTGCAGTTTTCATATTAAATTCTTTGTTTCTCTTATATGGCAAAATACAATACTTTTCTGAACCACCACAAAATAACATTTTACCATCGAAAATATTATGAACTTTGTTGATAATAATTGTTTTATACATGAAGTTTGAATTCTGTGCCAAACTGAGCAAATAAATTGCCGTACAAGCTGGCAAACTTGTATGAAAGTTGGCTGAAACAGTCAAATTTAGCATTTTCAACAGTCAATAACGCGAAAACTAGACGTGCTTTGATGTTTATGAAAACGGAAATAGACTTAGCAACCCTTAATTTAGTAAATAGCGGTATTTTGGTGTTTGAGACAAAAACGTGTTCCGCAGTGATATTGATCCCTTTACGATCCTTGTTTGGACCCGTGCCTTCGATTTTTCGTTGGACCCGTTGGCGAAAGCTAGCGGTGGTAATCCTTCTTGGACACCGTCTTGGGAAAAAAAAAACCTCTTAGGAGGTCTAGTCTCCTTTCGTTTATTCACTAAACATGGTTGCAACTACAAAAAAAAAGGAAGGGGAATCTCTGAATTCATAACTTCCTTCCACACAAGTGGGATTTTAAACTGTCACAAAACGTGGCATAACTGTAAGAAAGGACTTTTCTCCGGAATGCGAATTTTCTTCCAAGGGTGAAATGGATAATGTTGATAATTCCATAGAAATGAGCAATCATTTCGATGCTCTAGACCAGTGATTCCCAAAGTGGGCGAAGCTACACACCTGGTTACCAATGGCTTTTAGGGCGAGATCACAAGTTATGCGTGAATTGGTTTCCAAATTGCAAGATAACCCCAGTTTGCCAACGGCAATCAAGGCAGGCTCAGTGAAAATCGATAGTTTTCATTTGTTGTGTACCTTCGATTTTTCTGGACAAACATTGAAAAAGGGCCACAGTTTTCTATGCGTTTAATTTTCAGTTTTAATGAAAACAGTAAAAAGAGTCTCATTCCAATACGTTACACTCAATAAGAATAAACGGTGCTCACGTGACGTTACCTTTGAATGTGCATGAATTGATTCTAATTCGATTTTTGCTACTTTTGATGAAATGCAAAAATATGCTTAGGCTAATAACGCGCTTTTATCATGTTTATCCATTGTTTAAGATTCGGGCTCACAGTGACAGTTCGTGACAGCAAAATCTCGGCCTACTGTGACGATGAGAAATTTTTTATTGGTTTCTCCCTCCCAGGTATGGACCAATGTACGAGTTCACTATTTGACGTTTGAGAATTTGGCACCGCTCAAACGTCAAGTTAGTGAACTCGTGCATCGGTCCATACATGATCTAGTTCACGGTGTATTTTTGCTTGTTGACGAGTTCATGCCTGCTGTTCACGGATACGAGAACTGAACTGATTTTTTTCTGTGTACTAGGCGAAGACAATATTTTCTCAGTGTGTCGAAAGAAAAAAATCCTCGTTTGTACTGAGTTCCGTAGGAGTCCTCATCGGCATCAGTAAAAACGGTTTCCAACAATGGATCAACTTGTTGGATCGTTGACTCGGTTTTACTTACTACTCCAGAAGCGGTGTCCACGGGAGTGGTGGCAATAGGGATGTTGATGGACACGAAAGCGGTGGTCATGCAAATTTGTAGAGTTTTCAGAAATAATCTTAGAATTACAAAATATTTTTTTTTTAATTTCAAGATTTTTATGCGACCAGAGTAATACTAAACAAATAAATGTTCATAACTCAAAAACGAAGGCACCAGTTGTATTCATGTTTTCGGGACAGACTCTTATCAAAGTATTACTTTGAAAAGCAGATGACTAAACAAGTGAAAAGTCTGTGGCTTGAAATATTTTTAGGAGAAAAAAAAAACTATCAAGTTGATAATATTCCGAACTCAGCAATGAAATTGTTACTAGAGATGGGCGAACCGTTCGCGAACGGTTCAAAAGAACTAGTTCTTTGCGGTGAATGAATGAGTCATAGTTCTTTTTTTTGAGAACGGTAGTTCAGCAAGAACGGTTTACTGAACGCGAACTGCGAATGATCGAACGTGAAAAGGGAACCGTTCGGTATGCATTCTTCCATTGTATTCGTCAAACAAACGGCATAGAAAAACGAATGATGAACGCTACACTCCGCTCTTGGCATGCCCTATTGAGCGGTTCCACAGAAAATGACGACTTTTTTTTTCCCAAATTTCATTTTTATATTTTTTTATTTGGATGAAATTTTGCACATGCTTTCTTTATGCCCAAAAATGCCTTTTTGCATCATCGGCTCGCCATTTTGACTCTAGCCTTACTTTTAGAAGGGCCTAAGAAAAATAACCCTTAATAATTTTCAAAAAATTATAACTTAGAAACGGTTTGTCCGATCAGTTTGGTGCCTTCCGCAAAGTTTTAGGTTATTGTTGGGACTATCTGGAAAAAAATATACACTGTAAAATTTTTTTTTGTAATTTTTTATATATCGAAAATAAAGCTTAAAAATCAATTTTCTCAAAAATCGTATTTTTGATTTTTTTATTTTTTTATATGTTAAAGTAAACAAAAATGAAGTCTTTTGCACAGTGGGTCAAGATGGAGAAATCATGGACAAAAAAGTTATGATTTTTTGAAAATAGGTGAATTTTTGAAAATGGTCATAATAAACTTTTTGAGCTTGAGCTTGAGCTTGATTGGCCGCCCGTGGATGCACTCCAGTATCGCCAGATCAGCTGCACTTACACAAGGAACCAACCGAATGACTGCTTGGGACTAACAGGCATTCTCAGTGTATAAGTGCCGGTGATCTTCTATTTTTAGGCAACAATTGCACCTGCCACGTCAGAATGCAGACCAATGAGGGGAAGGGGGAGGAATTGATGATGCATTGCACTATGGTCGGGCTCCATATAAAGGAGCGGCCAAAACTAGCAAAACACTTTTTTGAGATTGTTATGGTTTTTATCATTTTAAAACATACCTCAAGTATTGTTTTATTATGATTCCTAATTGAAATTGTACTATAATTTAAATTTCTTTGACTTTTATGACGTCAAACTGACTGAAGTCAAAAAAATGATAAATGGGACAATAAAATAAAGTACAAAATTCATATTTAAGGAATGCAATATTTTCCCAAAGTTACGCACTATCTGAAAGCTTATGGTTCAACACTTTTATCGAATATGAAGATGGAAAAAAATATTTGGTTGAAGCTTTAATACTGTTCAATATTACACTTTAGTAGTTTTGATGATTTTTAACATGAAAAACAACTCTTGTCGCGTCATGTCGCTGCAATTTCTAATATTGCACTTTAAAATGCATCCTTAGATCTTCCAGAAAACGTTTAAATTTTTTGCAGAAATTTGCTGATTTGCAAGTTAGAGCTATTTGAATAATTCAATATTTTCATACATTTTTACGATATTTTTCATACAAAGCTGATATAATATATATAATACCACTCTTCATACATATTTTGATCAAACACGTTAAAATACAAACAAAATTTGTGCTTTAGCTGAATTTAATTGCATTTCTAATAAAAAAAACCATTAAAAAAATATTACGTAATATGTGAATAATCCCTTCTGAAACAATAAAAACGCCAAATAACATATTCAGATTACATATTTCATCGATTAAGGCGATAAAACTAGTTTTGGCCAAACATCATTTTTTTCCGACCATTGTGCATTGAACTGACTCCCACGTAGACCGTATATGCAACTGCATCCACGTAAGTTCATGCGGGAGTGTATGGATTGGGGGAAAGGCATGGCAGAGAGGTTTGCTTTTGTGGTTAGCAGACTGCCAATGTATCAGGCGTAAGAAAGGCGTGCGCGTGGAAGTAGGAAGCGTTAGGGCAACGGTTTCTTGTCCGTCTCTGGTTCTAGCGTTTGCTATGAACGAATAGTTTGAGTGTGATATATTTAGAATGGAAGATAGAAGCAAGTGAGATATATACAACTACAAAGTACGAGAAAGGAACGGGCCTGTGATTGAACCCATGACCTTCTGCATATGAAGCAGAAGCGGTAGCCATCAGACCACCAACCCCGTCTTCGTCATAATAAACTTTTTAAATATTTTAAATTTCGATTTTATGAAAGTACGCAGAATTTACAATAAAAAAGGTATACGGAAAAATCAGGCTAACTTTTACCATTTTAAAGATACAGCGATTTTAATACAAAATTATGATATAATTTTCAATTTTCGGTCATTATAATATAACTTAGAAACGGTTTGTCCGATCAGTTTGGAGTCTTCCGCAAAGTTTTAGGTTATTGTTGGGACTATCTGAAAAAAAAAATATATACTGTAAAAAAAATGTTATTATTTTTTATATATAGAAACTAAAGCTTAAAAATCAATTTTCTCAAAAATCGTATTTTTGATTTTTTTTATTTTTTATAGGTTAAAGTAGACAAAACATGAAGTCTTTTGCACAGTGGGTCAAGATGGAGAAATCATGGACAAAAAAGTTATGATTTTTTAAAAAAAGGTTGATTTTTCAATATGGTCTATATAAACTTTTTGAATGCTTTTCGACTCGATTTAATGAAAGTAGGCAAAATTTTCAACAAAAAAGGTATATGAGAAAATTTTGCTAATTGCTACCGAAACATTTGAAAAGTTTATTATGACCATTTTCAACAAATTCACCTTTACTTTTAAAAATCATAACTTTTTTGTCCATGATTTCTCCATCTTGACCCACTGTGCAAAAGATTTCATTTTTTGTCTACTTCAACATATCAAAAAATAAAAAAAAATCAAAAATACGATTTTTGAGAAAATTGATTTTTAAGCTTTAGATGTATAAAAAATTACAACATTTTTTTTACAGTGTATATTTTTTCCAGATAGTCCCAACAATAACCTAAAACTTTGCGGAAGACACCAAACTGATCGGACAAACCGTTTCTAAGTTACATTATAATGACCTTAAATTGAAAATTATATCATAATTTTGTATTAAAATCGCTGTATCTTTAAAACGGTAAAAGTTAGCCTGATTTTTCCGTATACCTTTTTTGTTGTAAATTTTGCGTACTTTCATAAAATCGAGTTGAAAAATATTTAAAAAGTTGATTATGAGCATTTTCAAAAATTCACCTATTTTAAAAAATCATAACTTTTTTGTCCATGATTTCTCCATCTTGACCCACTGTGCAAAAGACTTCATTTTTTGTCTACTTTAACATATAAAAAAAATAAAAAAAATCAAAAATACGATTTTTGAGAAAATTGATTTTAAGCTTTATTTTCGATATATAAAAAATTACAACATTTTTTTTTACAGTGTATATTTTTTCCAGATAGTCCCAACAATACCTAAAACTTTGCGAAAGGCACCAAACTGATCGGACAAACCGTTTCTAAGTTATAATTTTTTGAAAATAATTAAAGGTTTTTTTCTTAGGCCCTTCTCAAAAGTAAGACTAGAGTCAAAATGGCGAGCCGATGATGCAAAAAGGCATTTTTGGGCATAAAGAAAGCATGTGCAAAATTTCATCCAAATCAAAAAATACAAAAGTAAACCGACATTGGAATTCAAATGGAACCGCTCTATTGTTACTAAAACTGGTTTCTGGAATTAACATCATCATTAGTGCGAGAGAAGACACTTTTACCATAAAGTGGATAAATCAAAATTTAATTTATACCTTTGATTTTATTCGTCTATACATTCGTTACACTATAATGAATACCCAAACTTACAGTTTTCATTACACAGAATTGTTTCATATTTTTCTTTTTTTTCATCACAGATGGTTACCAACAGGGTTGTTAACGTCAATCAACGATAAACGCCGCTAACGTTGATTTTGCTCTGTATCAACGCAACGCCGTGGAACAGGTTTTCTTACTTCCAAGACTGTGGAGCCCACTAAGAGGAAGTCAGTTAACATTCCATAAAAACTGCAATAAGATCACGCATGTTTCTCTTCCAAGGACATGTCATGTTTCAGAGTTACTTATTTTAAAATACTTCACATGACAAAAGTTATTATTTTTTTTAGATATCTAAATCTTCGTTAACGTTAAAAATAACGAAGTCGTTGACGTTTAATCAACGCTATACGTTAACGTTATCGTTAAATCGATTTTCGAACGAATCAACGCAAGCTTCGTCAACCGTTACTGGTTAACGTTAACGAATTAGCGAAACGGCGTTAATCGTTGATTAACGTTAAAACCGTGATTACCAATATACTTCCATTACACTGCCTTCTATTTCTCTATTTCAAGTACCTACAACGAACATCCAAGATTTTGCTATTGCCGAATACCGAAAACACTAGATTTGTTCTAAATATTCAACGCAATTGGAATTGTCCCCTGTGTGTATTTTTCCCCCGTGATACTTCTCCCCGCAGACGAAGCCCACGCATTCTAAATTCTTGCCACCCATTAACCGCACATTGTTCCATTTCAGTTCCATTTTAATTTCGAGTTATTAAAAACCGAGCAAAAAATTAATATGAGATAAATTTAATTAAAAAACACTTCCCAGAAGCAAATCGGGCCTCACTTCCGTCCGTGTTCGTCCTTCGGTAAGCAACAACCATTCGAATTGAGCGGGAAAAACAGAAAGAGAAAAACAGAGCGATACGGTTTTCACATTTTCTCGTGAGGCACCAAACGAAAATTCTGTGGAGGAGGAAAAATTCTACCGCAGCACCGACGACAAACTTGGGGTGTGCTTATGACAATTGTTTGCCTTACAGCTGTTAATTATGATTCGATTCAATTTGGACAATATTAATCTAATGGTGTAGTTTAACTACTGGAAAGGGACAGAGCCGGTATAAAAAATTAACCCAAGTCCCTACTGTTGGTTTTTTAATATCACTTACCAGGACCACTACAAACTTCATATTCCCCGTAGATACAAATGTTATCATTCGATGAAAAAGGTGAATGTTTCGGTAGAAGCTTTCCTGCTAATAAGACGGGGTAAATATATAAGTCACTCGGTTTCTTCTGAACCGGCTCGCCTTGTAGGATCACCAGAGAAATATACGAAGGAGAATGATGCACGCATACCGCCAACATTCGCAATAAGACAAATGGCAGGCACGCCAGCAAGACAATGCTCTCGGGAAAAGTGAAGTGAAACATACCGACATATTAAGAAAAACGCTATTTTCCGAAACACGTTTTAAGACGGTGCTTCCTGGCCGGAACCATTCCTGTCAGCTTCCAGCGAGTGATCATTTCTTGAAAAGTAAAATTTCTAATTAGTGTATAGCGTTTGGTGTTTATATAATATTAATTGTTTCCGTTTGTGCCAACCGCGGCCATGATGCTGGACAGTTTGAAGACGTTACAGACTCATACAAAATGGTACAGGCCAAGTGGCGCTAGTTCAAGGTTCTTACTTTAGTAAGGGGAATTTTTACGGTTTGAAATGGTTGGTAAATGCTGGGCATAGCTTACCTTTGGTTCTTCGAGTACCTGAAGGAGTAAAATAGACCCCTTAGCCTCCTGCCCAGCAACTTCTATCCCTAGCTACTCGTGGTACTGGCCGGGGTACGAATAACCTTAGGGAAGATCTGTTAACCAACCCCGGTGCGAACTTTGATCGTATGGTTCTGCAAGCCTGGAACGTCAGTACTCCATGTTAGGAGTGGCTCACAACAGCGTCTGTTCCCCATGTTAGGGGCAGCTGATCAAGTTTAGGGTAACCATACCATCTACCAGTGCTGCGGCAACACACGAGCTGGGAACAGTTTCTATAGTAATGGGTGATATGCAGAGGAGTGTGATCGGGTGGTGGCCGATCAATGAGAGAACTCCGGAAGCACTGATGACGATAAAGACGCTTTTTACGCGCAGCACGAGCGTGAGTACGACAGCTGCCCAAGCCACGACGTCTTAATCATCATAGGAGATCTAAACGCTCAGGTTGCCCAGGAGGAGGAATACAGACCGACTATTGAAAAGTTCAACGCCCTCCGGCTGACGAATGAAAACGGCTTACGACTAGTTGATTTCGCTGCCTCCAAGAATATGACACACCTACTTCTAGTACAGCCTTCCATACCGATACACCTGGAGATCACCACAGCAGACAGAATCACAAATCGACCACGTTCTGATTGATGGACGGCACTTCTCCGACATTATCGACGTCAAGACCTATCGTGGCGCTAACATCGACTTTGACCACTATTTGGTGATAGTTAAACTACACCCAAAACTCTCCATCGTTAACAACGTATGGTCCCGACGGCCACCCCGGTGTGACCAAGAGCGGCTTAACCAATCTGATGTCGCAACTGCATATGCGCAGCACCTCGAGGCTGCATTACCGGAAGAGGGTGTTCTGGACGAAGCCCCTTTTTAGGACTGCAGGAGAACAGTAAAAGCAGCCATTAACGATGTAGCTGAGAGCAACGTCGGATACGTGGGACGGAGGCGATGGAACGATTGAATCGACGAGGCAGATACTGGAGGAGAAGAATGCAACGTGAGGTGATCGAAACGTGGAAGCAGCACTTCGACGAACACCTGAATGGCGCTGAAAGCACAGGCAATGAAAGTCGAGACAACGGAAGATATGCTTTCAACACTACTGCGGACGATGGAAACCAACCAGCCCCCACTTTGAGGGAGGTTAAGGATGCCATTCACCAGCTCAAGAACAATAAAGTTGCTGATAAGAATGGTATGGTAGCTGAACTCATAAAGATGGGCCCGGAGAGGCTGGCCATTTGTTTGCACTGGCTGATAGGCACAATCTGGGAAACAGAACAGCTACCGGAGGAGTGGAAGGAAGGGGTGATATGCCCCATCTACAAGAAAAGCGATAAGTTAGATTGTGAGAACTTTCTATCGATCCCCATTCTAAATGCGGCCTACAAAGTATTATCCCAGACTATCTTCCGTGGTCTGTCACCTATAGTAAGCGAGTTTGTGGGAAGTTTTTTGGCTTCGTTGACGGCCGATCGACAACGGAGCAGATGTACGGCAAATCCTCTAAAAATGTGGTGAATACCAGGTCCCAACGCATCACCGTAGTACCGCGTAGAGCTATAGAAAATCATGGTCGAGAATAGCTTTCCCGGGAAGCTCACGAGACTTATAAGAGCGACGATGGAAGGTGTGCAAAACTGTGTGAAGGTTTCAGGCGAACACTCCAGTTCGTTTGGATCCCGCTGGGGACTACGACAAGGTGACGGACTCTCGTGCCTGTTGTTCAATATTGCGCTAAAAGGTATTATGCGGAGAGCCGGGCTTAACAGCCGGGGTACGAGGAGGCTCGACGAGGACTGGCAAGCACTTGGAGTCTTCGAACGTCGTGTGCAAGAAAACGGTGTGTAGCGGCAAAGGATGAACCACGAGCTCGCTCAACTCTACGGCGAACCCAGTATCCAGAAGGTGGCCAAGGCAGGAAGAATACGATGGGCAGGGCATTTTGTAAAAATGCTGGAAAGCTACCCTGCAAGGATGGTGTTCGCCTCGATGGTGTTCGGATCCGACACCTTCTGTCATAACTAATTGAAAAGTTTTTCATGGGGTATTCTTCTAAAAAGTTGAAGATACAATGTATTTGTAAAATATGTTTATACCCAGGGGAAGTGGGACCTATCACAACAAGCCCCAGAATTAAAACTTTTTTCCTTTACGTTTCAAACATTTTCTTGTAGAGTAGCACTAAAACATTCAACAAATGATTTTTATTACAACAGATTAATCTCAAATTATGTAATTGTTCAGGAGAGAGAAAAAATGTCTAAATTTTGCATATATTCTTTTTTTTCTTTTTTTCTGAAATACGAATTCAAAATTGAACAAAGGCATAGATGAAATTTGAATTGCATCATAAAAACACCGCTAGCGCATGACGGCTCACCATAGTAGCATGTTCGAAAGAACTTGAAACTATTGAGAACCAGAGCTACAGGTCCAAAGCCCTGATAAAGGTGGATGGTTGTGATGGCTATGACTATGGTCATCATGTAAAGAATAACCAGACAATGCTGTATCGTGTCAGCACCGAGGAGGCAGCCCCTGTAGCACGATGTAGATAGCGTAACCCTGGTTAGGTGGCCTATCGAAGACTTTTCACCAACCAAGAAAGGCAAAAGTAGAGCAAATGGATTGATTTTACGGCAACAGACCCGTCAACGATTAGAGTACAACGATTGGAAAGTTGGTTTTGGAACGTGAGAACTTTGAATGAACCCGCGCGTGTTGGGCTCCTGGCTTGTGAACTGCGGAATGTCGGCGTGAACGTGGCAGTTATCCAGGAAATACGCTGGCCGAGAACTGAAAAACGCGAATTCCAAGCGGTGGACCCCATCTCCAGTGTTGGAGATGGGGTCCACCGCTCGGAATTCGCGAACCACATCTACTACAGCGGTGGCGACAGAGCAGAACGTGGAGTTGGCTTCATAGTGATTGGGAAGCAGATGATGCGAATTATTCGGAGGAAACCAGTAAGCGACCGAATCTGTGTGTTGAGAATGAAGGGCAAGTTCTTCAACTACAGTCTGATCAGCATATATGCGCCAACGAACGATAAGCCCGATGACATGAAGGATGAGTTCTATGAGAGCCTGGATAAGGTCTACGGAGAGTGCCCAACACAAGACGTCAAGATAGTCATCGGCGACGCAAATGCGCAGATCGGGAAAAAAGATTTCTTCCGACTCGTCATTGGAACGGAAAGCCTTCATTCCGTTACCAATGATAATGGCCTGCGGCTGCTGCTAGAGGGATGGCAATTATCAGTACCTACTTCGCACGAAAGAATATCCGCAAACACACCTGGCGACACCGGAGTGGCGATGCCTGATCCCAAATAGACCACGTGCTGGTTGATGGGCGACATTTCTCAGATGTCATTGATGTAAGGACCTTTCGAAGACCTAATATTGACTCGGTTCATTATCTCGTTGTAGCTAAAATTCGGGCGCGGTTATCCAGCGTCACGAGTTCCACAACAAATAGAACGCTGCGCTTCAATATACAACGCTTGTCGACTGATGGGGTAGCTGCGCAGTACCGTCAGCAACTAGATAAGCAGTTGGGAAGAATCAACGTTGCTGGAGACGTCGACAGCCTGTGGGACCCTATCCACGAAGCTGTAACAACAACGGCGCGGGAAGTGATCGACACTGGTCAACGACGAAGACGAAACGACTGGTTCGATGAAGAGTGACACACATGAAGAATGTCGTCAGAAGCCGTATGCTTGTGGCCGGTACCCGACAGAACAGAGAGCGCTACAGGGCAGCGCGAGCCGAAGAAATGCGAATCCACCGCAGAACGCCCAAGAAAGGATGAACCGGAATTATATGCGGAGATTCTATGCAACAGTCAATGGTGCGCGGCACAATACCGTATTAGTGCCCGCCATGTGCAATGATCGAGAAGGGAATTTGCTGACCGATAAAACGGCGGTGGCTGCCAGGTGGAAGGAGCACTTTCAACAATTGTTGAACGGTGAAAATGGAAATTTAGCGAGGAACAGGATGAACATAGATGATGACGATTAAGCTGTGGACCCACCGACCATAGGAGAGGTTAAAAAGGCTATCAGCGAGCTGAAGAACTGTAAGGCTGCTGGGAAGGATGAGATCCCGGTCGAGCTTCTCAAGCACGGAAGCGAGCGGCTTTACCAGTCGATCCACCAAGTACTTCTGAATGTATGGGAGGACGAAGAATTGCCCACCGACTGATTGGATGGCCTCATCCGCCCTATCTACAAGAAAGGGCACAGACTGGAGTGTGCCAATTACAGAGGAATTACCTTGCTGAATTCGGCGTACAAAATTCTGTCGCGCATCCTGTTTAGCAGACTGAGATCGCTCGAGGAGTCCTTCGTTGGCGAATACCAAGCTGGTTTTCGTGAGGGCCGTTCAACAACGGACCAGATGTTTAGCTTGCGAATGATCCTAGACAAATTCCGGGAGTATAACTTGCAGACTCACCATCTGTTTATTGATTTCAAGGCGACGTACGATTCAGTGAAAAGAAATTAGCTTTGGCAGATAATGTCTGAAAATGGTTTTCCGGCGAAACTAATTAGGCTGATACGTGCTACGCTAGATGGTTCGAAATCAAGTGTTCGGATCGCAGACGAGGTGTCAACCTCGTTCGTGACGTTAAACGGATTGAAGCAGGGAGACGCGCTTTCGAATTTACTGTTCAACATTGCACTCGAGGGTGCTATTAGGAGATCTGGCGTGCAGAGAAATGGCACTACAGTAATGACTCGATTTTGTCAGCCCAAAACTTTTTTCAGCTCTCCTTCAAAAATAAAACAAGTTATCATAATTCTTTCTTCCCAGAGTTTCTTTCCCAGATACCGTTTCTACATCAAATAGGGAGACTTACGGCTTCGGCATCATTCGACTGTTATCGGCAACCAAATTTCAAACGCCAAATACTTAGTATTTTTCTTTCAAAACATAACAATGAAGAAATTCAGATGATTCTTTGTTCTGCCCGCTTCCCGCTGACGAGATTTCCGAGACTGAACAAACAATATCGCCAGAGATGTCATCAATTCAAATGAACACGGCTGAAAATGCAACTGATTTGGAGCTGCCGAAGAGATTCACCAGCAGTTCTTATGGAAAAGTTGCCGAAGAGATCGAGGCTGCCGACAATAGTCACACTGACAAGAGATGTTTGCAACGTTGTAAAAACATTTCCAAAAGCATTTTGACAAGTCTGTCGGTGTGAATCGATAGAGGATTGAGCATCGCATAAACGTAAACAGACAAACACGGAATTTGTCTGCTGATGGCCGAGCAAATTAAAAAAGAAGCGCGGTATCGGCTTAGACTGCCGAAAATACGTAAGTTCCCCTATGTGCTTAAAATTAAAAATCTATATTTATCAATCCTATTATTGCAATGGATGACTTACTGAAGTGGATTGTCGCATAAAGCTGAACGGCCCCGTTTAGCGGGGTAACTGCGTCTAATGGCTCATTATACAACTTTCTACAAAGGTTTTCACAATTCCGAAAATATTCGACCAAATTCATGCACACACCAGCAAATATGTTGCCAAAATGTGACCGTGTTGTTGGATTTGCGTCGGGGTACCTTACATTAACTTTTAAAAATAAATTTTGTAAACTAGTTCTCAGTTTCGAATAATCAGCACTAAAATGAACCAATGTACAGAACAATATGAATCGCCATACCTTATTATCTTCAATTCAACGGAAAACCATCCTTACTTCCGCTGTTCGTCAACGAATGCAAAGTCATCCACCAACACTGCGTTGTACTCGGCAAAAATCCAATTAAAAGTATTGTACCAGACTTGGTTAATTAGCTTTTATACCCCAAACCATAATTTAATTCATTAAAGGAAATTTTGTGATACTTATTCCTCCCCGTTTTTCGCTGCGCCTTGACCCACTCAGTCAGGCAGTTTCCGCTGAAACCTCCTCCGAAGACACTACCAGCGCAGACCCATCACCACCATTATCATCAAGCTATAGGACGGAAAAGACGACCGACGGACTATGGGCCAAAAATCGAAATTTCACGACAAGTTTCCCAGCACTTTCACAATGCACACATCAAATATACGTGGAGAAGTCGTGTTTTTGAAGTGTTTGACATGCATTTTGGATAAAGTTGAGTTTTTGAGAATAGTTGTTTGGAGTGTGAAAACCAACTTTTAGTATGGTTCTCTAACTCGCTTTCGAGATACGGAATATCGAGTATGGGAGAGTTAACTGTAATAGATCGAAACAATTCTGATTCAATAAATTTTGATTTCTGGCCCACAGTGCGGTGACGTCGAGCGAACTTAGCTCTCTGCTCTCTTTCTGGCGTATCCGCCAAATGGATAAACAGCGAGTACATTAAATGTGACAATAGAGAAAAACTGCGTGGAAAAACAACCACCAAACGAGGATGATGTCGCAATGAGCCACAGAAGCAAAACGGTGCTACCAAAGTGGACCATCGCTCTAGAATTTTCCACCATGGTACACGGAATCATTTTATTGAAACACCAAAATTTGGCCACCGCGTGTCGCATAGCATATCCTTCTTCGGTGGAGGAAAGTGAAACATTGCAAGCAAAAACGAATCGCGCTGATCTGGAACAGCACTATATCTATAGAATGGTGAAGCTGACTGAGCTGCTGGCGAGAATACACTCACAGATGCTAATGGAGGGATTAACGAAGTGCGCTCTTCCTTATTCAATGAAGTAATCTGTAAAATGGAATATAAATGAATTACTGAATCACGGTATACTGGCGGGTGATTTGATGGAAACAACTTGAACTGGTTCCGACATATAGATTTGGATGGCATTAGTTACCAACACAATTGCAATTAGGTGTGCAACTCAGGTTCAAACTAGATTATTTATCAAAATCTCTGAAATTTACATTTTCGAACATTTTAATGATATCACTCATACTGCAATGGCATTTTATTACTCATAATATTAAGGTACGCTATTTGACATTAACAAATAGAGAAACTTTAAAGTAGATGGAGTACCGTGTACCTTTTAATTCCGCTCCTAAATGCTTATCTTTGACAGATACGCGTTTTCGACTACCACTTGCAGTCTTCTTCAGTGTCAGTTACTCGTATCCACTCAGTGTGGATAGGAGTAACTGACACTGAAGGAGTAACTGACACTGACACTGAAGAAGACTGCAAGTGGTAGTCGAAATACGCGTATCTGTCAAAGATAAGCATTTAGGAGCGGAATTAAAAGGTACACGGTACTCCATCTACTTTAAAGTTTCTCTATTTGAGATTCTGCTCAGAGGATTCGAACATTCATTAAAGAATAACAAATAGTTCACAGGTATCAGAAGGCTGGCTCCAGAGGCACGTTCCCCGCCAATTGGGAGATTTGTGCCATCACCATATTGCGACTTTTACACCCATTTAGACTCACCCCAAATTTCTTATTATCACAGTCGAATCTCGCATACGATTTTGCTGTCCAAATGTATACAAGCAAGGTCTGTCATAAGTTAGGTTGTTCCAGCTTCTTGACAGTTGGCCAGTTAGCCTATCTAGTTAAACAAACCTTGCTGTGCGCAATTGGGTGATTTGTGCGCAATAAATCGTACTGTGAAAATCGTTGAGTCTAATCGAGAGAAAATGTCGCAGCAAAGTTGCGTTTAGAGGGATGTCAACATTATCACAGCGAGCCCCTCGGCACACTTTAAACCTAGCCCTAAAGTATTAACAATAAAGAATAATCAAGGCGCCCTGTACATCGCTGATCCAAGTCCTCCCAAAAACATCTGCTTGCCATTCTCATTTTCTTTTTAAGATCTTACAAGCTGTCAGTTTCCTACAAACTATGTCGAACTTTTAATGCTATGAGAAATCCGCATTGCGATTTTGGGGCTCCTAGGAATGGGGGGCCTGGTGCGGACCGCACTCACCGCACCCCCATAGCTACGCTTCTGCGCAAGCCGTTAACTGTTGTGCATTATTTGGTTGTAGGACATTTCCCAGAATGACATTCCCCAGAACGCCATTCCCCAGAACGCCATTCCCCAGAATCCCATTCCCCAGAATCCCATTCCCCAGAATCCCATTCCCCAGAATCCCATTCCCCAGAATGAGACATTCCCCAGAAATCCAGTCCCAGGATGGGACATTCTCCAGAAAACCATTCTCCAGAATAGCACATTCCCAGAATCGTTTTAATACATTTTTGCAGAGCGGGAAGAAATGAATTTGGTTTTATTTAGTCTTTTGTCGTTAAAAAAACGTACCTACCGAATTGATTTGAATTCCCACACGCTTCGAATCCTGGACATGGACATTCACCGAAAGCCATTTCCCCGAATGACCCGTTGCCTCGAAAAGATGAAGTTTAAACAGGTACAAGAATAGACTCTAGGGACTGGGTTCTGAACTAGCAAGAATGATAATCAATCAAAAGACGGAGATTTGATAGATTATAAGATCATTGCCAAAAATGCCAAGGACGGTTAAACTCGGAAGAATCGCCAATCAAGTAAAGAAGGGTGCATATCAGATGACCGGTTCGTTCATCACCTTGAAGCACAAAAAGTTATGACAATAATGAGAGCTGAAAACTTTTTGGGGAATTGGACCATTCGGGGAACAGAGAGTTCTGTTTGATCTTTCGACCTTGACACTTGCTTTTGCCGGGGCGAGCGACGAGGGCAGGATCAAACATGTCGCGCGTCGGTCTCGTAAGTGAAAAAGTGGCGTGATCGATGAGTTCGGTTGAAGAAAGTGAAAAAGTGCCGCGATCGGTTAGTTCTGTTTGATCTTTCGACCTTGACACTTGCTTTTGCCGGGGCGAGCGACGAGGGCAGGATCAAACATGTCGCGCGTTGGTCTAGTAAGTGAAAAAGTGGCGTGATCGGTGAGTTCGGTTGGAGTAACTGAAAAAGTGCCGCGATCGGTTAGTTCTGTTTGATCCTTCGACCTTGACGCTTGCTCCTGGGCAGTGCGTCAAGAAAGCCCGAACAGTTTTTTTTTATTTATTCTTTTTGGGTCGCGCGCTTATTTTTTTTTTTTCCTGAGTGCTTTTTTATAGCCGAGCAAACGAGTGAAGCCGAAAGTGGATTGTGGCTGCTCAGTCAAGGATAACGGATCAATTGGTGAGCTCGTTTCATGCTACTATTTCTAATCTATAAAATATGTATGACTGCACATTCAATCGTTACAATGGTGGGATGTAAATATGATTTTTCAATAAACTATGGATGGTTCGTCACTGTGAGTGTCGACACAAACTCTGATTCATGATTATTTATGTTTAACATTTATTTTTTCAGAACACCTCTTATATACCTTTATTTTTGCAATTAAAAAAACTTTGAATGGTTCGACACTACAAGTGTAGACTTGCGAAAGGTTCACATTATTCAACAAACTTTGGATGGTTCGCCACTGTAAGTGTCGGCATAAGAATAAGAGTGTTCTATGATGTCCCAACCAATCGAGTTTTTTGTTTCTTTTCAAATGAGTAAAATATAATAACACATGCTTTCGTCCTGACAGCTGTAGGAATGTTACATTTAGGTATTTGTTCAACAAACTTTGAATGGTTCGTCACCTCAAGTGTCGGCATAATTTTCCTCTACATAGAAATTGTTCATATCAAATGAAAATATTATATTTACGTATAAGCATGTATATATCTCACAAATCATTGTTTATCATGGTCTAATCGCTTATCAAAGTGAATCCTATGACCCAACGATCCTCCCCATTAACAAACATCCCTCCCAGTAACCTTTGTGGAGATGCAGAGGCAAACACGGTCTCCAAAAAGCAAAGGTTACACACTAACATTCCTTCCCCCAATCCCACCTGACTGCAAGGACGTGGCCGGCGCCGTTATTGACCCTGTATAAATAGAGGCACTGAATTATGCACACTGAAGAAGATTATGGCCAATCCCAGCCGAACTTCTAGTTGATTCTTTGTGCATTTTCACTGACTTCGGTCAATCACGGAATAGCAACCATTGATATGTGTAGTCAGTCTAAGCTAAGCTAAGCTAAGCTAATTGGGCCATTCGGGGAACAGACATTCTAGGAAAAGTAGCAAAACTGTTTAGGATAAACTGCTCTTACATATGGCATACTATGTTTCATGATCAAACTTTACCCCAGCTAATTAAAATTTATTTGTTTTGTATTCATAGTTATTCTGCCTTCTTTCAAAATTGGCTGTTCTTTCTTATTTTATTTTAGGTGATTTGTATTGCTGTAATATAATATTCTTTATATTCACGAAATAAATTGATGGATTTTGTTTTTTGTTTCTGCTTTCATAGCATATTCTCCCTTCTTTTGAACATTGGCTGCTCTTCCTAGGTTTATTGTCTTCGTAATTATGAAGAATAATGAAAAATAAATACATTAGAAAATTTCCTTTGTCTTTGATGATTCCTTTTTACAGCAAACTACTCTAATCAATTAGAGGATGGATGCGGAGAAGCATCCATCAACTCTGAGGAGGGGTTTTTACGAGCTTGAAGTTTGTAAGGAGAAAGTCATCTAAATATTAGTAATCAAACGGTTTTAATAACATTTCCGACCATAGGTGGCGCTGTGATGAACTGGAATTTCTTGATATATTAATTTGAAGATTAAGATAATAAAAGTCTGCAACAAACAGGAAGTTTTGTCGTTAAAAAAAAGAAACAAAAATTTTAGCTATGAAAACTAAAATTTGATTTTCCATAATTTTTCCAGTTTGTTGTGTTCACTATTTACCATTTAGCTGGATGTTAATAGCCAAAAAAAAATCCTATTTTTCTCTAGGGAATGTCTGATTCTGGGGAATAGTTTTCTGGGGAATGTCCTATTCTGGGGAATGGCGTTCTGGGGAACGTCATTCTGGGGAATGGGTTTCTGGGAAATGTAGTACAATCCATTATTTTATAAATAGAATACACAAATAAGCTTATCATCTCTTGGAAATGATATTCAACTGAATTTTTGAAGTTGAGCTTGTATGGTTTAAGTTACCCATATTAGTTCAACAGAAATTCGCATGATCCCGCTTTGAAACCCCGAACGCCCAATAACTATCATCAGGTGTCCGTTAAAAATCCACAGAAATCCGCTAGATTTCTGAAGTAGCTTGTTAGGACATCTACCCACAAGTTTGTTAGGAGCTTTGAAGATATCGCATAGAATTTCAGGATTCCGATGAAAAATTCTCAAGTCTCCGACCACTAAAGATCTCCAAATTCCACATAAAAAATGTTTAGAATTCTCAAGAATTTGCCAGAAATATTTGAAATGTAAGTAGAAATCCACCGTATTCCATTAGAAATCCGCAGGACGTCTAAGAAAACTTAAGAGTTTACACGGAATCGACAGATTTTGCTCAACACCCCCGATAATTAATAAAACATTCTCAGGATTCCGAATTCCGTGTCCGATAGGAATGGGGGACCCAGATGGTGGTCACTATTTTCATGAGTCCGCTAAAAATTCCCAACAGCCCACTATGAAAACAAAAGATCCCGTAAGAATTCTCTAGAATCCAATAAGGAAACTCCTAACCCAGCTGGAGATCACCAGGATCTCGTGAGGAACATTTTGATTATTTCATGCGCCCCGCATCCTTGATTAAAATCTTTATCTTCTGCCTGGGCAAAACTGGTATAGAGTATTGGATCTTTTCTTAAAAAGTCGAACGTCATACAGAGTCTCCCTCGTATTCATCGCACGTTTTAATGAACTTGTTGATAATAATGCGTAGTTGTTTAAACAACAATGTGTTAGCACTTTTGAAATTTACTACAATACAAACTTACTTCAAATACGCAATTTACTTTATGAAATTTCATAAAAAGTTAAGAGGCAAGTCTTAGTTTGTCGCTATTGTTATGGTATGGTTTTACATACACAATGCATGTAATTCCAGTATGAGAAGAACAGTGAGCTAAAGAAGCGAGACGAAATCTATGATAGACTTTTTGTTGATCTCATTTGAATGTTTGTGTTTTCAAACGAGCTGTTCCAAGATTTTTTTTAACTGTATCATTTAACGGCATAATCAAGTAGGCTGGTAATTTAGCGTGAATGCCTAGGAAAAATTCACCGTACTCTAACTGTATCTACTTATAGATATTAGCGATTTGATAAAACGTTGCGATCACACGACCATCTTGAATTAATTAAGCGCATAAGTGTCTAGCAGTTAGTGCGATTTGGGAGAATATCGACGGAAATTGGGCTCTGAAATGCGGTAAACTTGAATCTAGTTTGCTTTTCAAATGACTTAATCAAAAGACACAATGATATTTACAAGAATTTACAAATTTCAATCTTAATCAAAATCAATCAATAATGTTTTGCTAAAAACAGATTCATTTTGTTTCCAATATCGGAGGGTGTCAAAAATGCAGCATGTCAAAAACGGAATCCCACTGTATCTAAAAATACGTGGTTTATGAAACAGCATGATTTTAATTTCCCAATATTTTACGGAAAATATTTTGCGATCAAGGAACATAGTGGCACGTGTTAGTTACCACGCACTCGATAGCCGTAGAATTACTCTTCCAATTGCAAGCTAAAAATGTTGCCCAATTTTTCCCCTGTAAATGTTAGAGCAATGTGAAATAGTAGATTTTTCAGAACAAAACATCATATAAGAAAATATAACAGACACATCTCGGGAGGCTTCGAAGGAATTGCGTATTTTATCGATTCAAATAACTTTGTAGAGCATAAGAAAAATCTCAAAAATACCTAGAAAAATATATATCCAAAAAACTAGTTCACAAAAAACGACCCATATCCTTTAAAATACAATAGAACTCAAATGTTTTATGCAATTTGTCATCTAGTGAAAATACCTACAACAACTTTACCGAAGACACCATTGGTTTATCTTCACATTTGTAAAACAGTGAAATTCTATCTTACTGCTAGGTGGATTGATCACAAAAATAATAATTTCTTAAGAAGGGCCTCTACATCCCGAGCAACTTATCTGAAGACACCATACCTCTAAAAGTAACTTTTCGGGTACCGTAATCCGGGGTAATATTGATCGGGATTACTCATCTCGTTAAAAGTTTGTATTATAATTTATTGCTGGAACATTTCCAAATCATAAATTGTGCTTCTCTTTCTTATATTCAAGAAATAATAAAAATGAATATTTTTGAGAAAATTGCGTTTACCTTATGTGTAAATTTGGCAACTTTTCGAAACAATGATTTTAATGGTTAAGGATGTCACTACCTAAGATTCATGTTTCACATAAGTTATGCAAACGATATAAGCAAGGAAAATGCGGTTCTTACTAAAAATGCCATCACTGAAAACAATTCCGTTGTCAATACTTTCATAAGTATACTCAATTGGACCACATTACCGAATTACTGTTAAGAATTTAAATTCCTTTAGGAAATTTCCTACCTTTAGGCGTATTCCGCGGTTCGAGGTGTTTTTAATTTTGAAACAACTCAAAAAGTAAATTACTTGTAAGCGTTTGGCCTTCATATTCGGCTTCAGGGGACATGATTTAAATAAGTAACGACAATTAGAATTTTACCGAACGTTGTTTACATAGGTGATCAATGTTACCCCATATCAGCTAAATTAAAAATCACCTAAAACATTTCTTTTAACATGCTTAAATCTTACAATAAACGAAATACAGTATATAGTCACGAGCTATGGTTGGCAGTACTTGTTTTAAAAATATAAAATTTGCAACATTTGCATTTTCATACGAGATAATAAAGAAATATTCAGAAAAATGATCAATGTTACCCCGGATTACGGTACAAAACAATTTCGAACACGAATATGGGGCTCTGCACTGTTTTGATTTTGTATAGGATTTTGACATTTACTGGCCTTGTTGTTTACTAATTTCATGGCAGAGTGAAAGAGAGGGGGTGATTTTTGTGCAGAGCCCCATAGGTTCGTAGAAGCACTGTGCATAGGGTGCAGAGCTACTTGGGCACTACCGTATTCACTTTGGCATGGAGGGTTTTTCTCGGCCGAATTTTCTGAAACTGTGCAATAAGAAGATTACTGGCTACGTTTGTTGTCCTAAAGCCGATTACCTTAGAATTCCGTTGGACTTCAAAGTTTTTAGAATATGTTTGTAAGAGTCTGCTTAGGTATGTTCATGCCTTATTCATGAATCTTCGAAAGATGTCATCACTCAATGATGTTTTAGGATAACCACAAAAAAACGTTCATTTCCAAACTTTATGCATAAACATTCCATTTACGTAATGTAACAAAGATGATATTACGTAAATGGAATTTAGTGTAGGACAAATGATCTACTGAGTGGTGTCGTACACGACCAAATGTATGATCATCCCTAGCAGTCATACTATTAGAATATGTTAGCGTACTTGTCATTTTGCTACCATCAGTTTCACTTTGTGAAAAAAAAACAACAAAAAGCTTTTTTTATATTTTACCATCAGTCAAGCAAACCGTCAGATCGCATTTGTCTCTAGGATTGAGTTGAACATTTTAATGGGATGAATTTCCTTTTCTTCCGATCCGTTTTCGAGATTCTCCGATTCTTTTTTTTTTCCTTTTCAAATTCAACCTCCGTTTCACGCGGTACTGCCCGTAATGGCCTTTGACTGAGAATCGACGACCACTTGCTCTGCTTCCCCTGTCCGAGCAGATATTCTCGTTGCTCTGTTTTCGGTTTGTCTGCGTGCAAGTCAACCCGAGCAGAAGAAAATCGGTGCTGAATAGCAAACTAGGGAATTCCATATCAAATAATTTTCAATACATACCACCTGCGTAAGTGGTGAAATTGAGGTATTTTATGTATATTCCACAAACACCGAACTGATAATTGAATCATGTATTGAAATACTTAAATAATACAAAATGAATTTTTATATAGTTCAATACCTCAAACAGTTCTCAGTAGCTTTCGTATCAGTGAGGTATTTTTGTTTTAAACAATATTTTCAATACCATTATAATACCAAATTGAGGAGTAGGCAATATCTGAGCTACTGAACAATACTTCATAATGCTATAATACCAAAATATGATACACATAGCTAGGTGCGAGTTATTCGTTCCTGCTCGGGTACCAGGGAATGCTGCAAACCGCAATCTGTATCATTTCCATCGTCTGCCAAATGTCCAGAGCTCCAAACAAAATCCACCCTGACCTCCGCGCTTTGGGGAAGTGCCGTCGTTCTGCATCGTGAGCAAAGTGGAGGCACCTAAAAGCTGCTAGACAAAAGCTGGACGAACTTTTAGGGTATGGGTAGAGTGGATCCCTAATGATGTTTGAAAAGGGAGAAGAATGATGGGCAGTAATTTTACTGAATGATTGCAATTAAAAGCTTTTTGTCAACGGACAATGGCTTCACTTATGAAGCGGTATTTAGAAGGGCCTTTTAAATCTGCTCGAAAGCACTTCGTACATACAATAACTGATCATAAATCTAGTATCAATGCTGGGCTTGGTCCGGTCTGGATGATGTTAAAGTGAGCTTTTCTAACAGATTTGGCAAGTGATTCGGAAACAAAATCAATTCAGTCAGGCAATTACACGGATCATTTACTGTGATGTAAGGTGGACGACGAAACAGTCATTGGTATTGTGCGTTATGAGCAAAGAATCTAAGACTGTGCCGTTATTTAAGGCATTACTTAAGGTAACTTTATCAATTGAAATAACAGCAAATGATTCTCCCTTATAGTCCTAATTGGAACGATTCAAATTAGCAGTCGTGTAGAACAATAAGGCCAACCCAAATAGCAAACATCATCCCATCTGGAAATACTTCCACAAAACGGAGAATCTTTCAATATAATTCACTTTTCCGGTTCGGTGACAGTTTTGAATTGACTTTTCTTTTCCATCAGTGCCCATCGCCTGGCCATGTCCGTCCGATATATCTCTTTGGAGATCCCACCAACGCACTATGAGCAGTTTCTGTACAGTGTGGTGGCCAAAAATGTTCATGTCGTATCTTGTTGTATTACGAGTTCTGTGGCACAAATTT
Source organism: Aedes aegypti (assembly GCF_002204515.2). Lineage (NCBI taxonomy): Eukaryota > Metazoa > Arthropoda > Insecta > Diptera > Culicidae > Aedes > Aedes aegypti. Next base: position 255,144,903 of record NC_035109.1, on the reverse strand, counting down.
GATGTTTCGTTTTAAGAAGTAGGTTTCGACACAAACTTTTGAAAAGAATCTGAAGCAAACAAATTAGTTTTATTATTTTTGATTTATATATACTTGTGTGATTAACGATACAAAAACCATTATGTATGCTAAAACTACCATATCTCGCGCTAGGTATCATAAGGGCGTATCTGCAGTAATCAATTTATCTCAATCGATTTTATCTTTTGATTATAACTTGGCCAGGAGAAAGTATTGAATAGTTATTCTTGATTCAGTAGAAAGTTATTATCATCTTTTTACGTACTACATTGCGAAATCTGACAAAAATCAACTGGATTTTGCGTAATGATTCAAAGAGAAATGGATCACTGTGGATTAGCGTTGTCGATTCATATTTAAGCTGTCGAATTAAATCGATCGCTCGAATTGAATCGAATTGATTTACCGATTTAATCGAATCCCTTAAATCGATTCGTCCATTTATTACGTAACGCTGAAATTGTCAAATTTCAAAATAAAGTGGATATTAAAAATAAATATGTGGCTGTCATTATAGAAAAAAAAATTGAGAACATTGAAAAAGGCACTAACTGAGAAAATTGCAAATATATGCTTAGTTCTTAGTTCTTAACAATCCTTTAGTTAACATCTCAAACATCCCCCTGATCCACCCGTTTCTAGGTAATGGAAAAAACGTGGACACAAGGTGTCCAAAATTGTCCTCAAAGGGATATCTCAACATCCAAATGAGCTAGAAAGTTGGTGTTTTTGACAAAGTTAATCAGCAGATTGTGGGCTTTCTGGCGATGAAGAATCTGATGGAAAATTTCCCTCCCTGCTAGGTGGTGCTAGTTACAAAGTTTCTTCAATCGTCTGTATCTCAAGATTTTTATCAGCTTGAAGGTTTGTGTCTTTTGAAAAGTTGTTTTGCAGATCAAAGGCTATCTAGCGATGAAGAGTCTGATTATGGATTTTCCTGCTAGGTGGCGTTAGTGACAATGTTCTTCATTTGTCAATATCTCAAGATCCTTATCAGATACGAGGTTGGTGTCTTCGGCAAAGATATTCAGTAGATTGAAGCCTACCTGGAGGAGAACAATATTTGTACTCAAACAATTATGAGTGTACAAAATCAATGCAAATGCGTTTCAAGATACTGTAGCGCCATCTATCGCATTGTTCTTTAATAAGATTCCACCGTTAGACATTTATCTTAATTTTTTCAGTATATCGGGATACGGAAGATTGAAGACAATTTTTTACTAACGTTACCTAGCGGTTGAATTCTCAATCAGACTTTTCATAGCCAGATTGAAGGAAATTCATTACTATCACCAGCTAGTTGATGTGCTTCTAATCTGATTTTCCACCACAAGGTAGCCATTAATCTATTGAACAGCCTGGCTGAAGACACCAACCTCATAGCTGACAAGGATCTTGAGATTGAAAATTTCTGTTTGCTAGCGCCACCTAGATGATGAATTCCTAACCAGACTTTCCACCGCCAGAATGTTGAATATCTTTACCGAATCTTCTAGCTGATAAGGATCTTGAACATCAATATTGTTGCTGATTTGCGACGGTCATATGTCCAATCAGGTTTTGAACAGGCATTCCTAATTTTATCTACGTTTTTTGGTAGTTCGCTTTGAGCTATGGCACACTTTATAACTGTTTGAATCACATGATTGAAACGGCTGTCATCCCTGAACAACTGGAGTGAAGCCGAACATTTTGTACTGCAGAAGGTGCTGATTTGTCAGCTCGTACAAAAATACCGAATCAAGCACGAAACACACTCGTTTTATTTCAGCGCATTGTTTCACCCAGTTTTTTTTTCAGATGCAAGATAATTTAGCCACATTTTATTAGGCGCAATAATCAACGATTATCAGTAGTATTATTTTTTTCTCATGCGAAATTTGTCGCTATCGTTCGGAGTTTGATGGAGGCTGGCTTCAAGAAATAACGCTCTCTTCAGGGGGTTGGTTTTAATAACGCATTGGTAATAATTTCTGATGGGCCATACATTGGCGACATTATTTTTCATCTCCAGATAGTCCTCAACTAGCTGAATGCCAAAGACACCTTGAGGTAAGGAAGATTAAAGATTTATTTTTACTAGCGTCACTTAGCTATAGATCTTGATCTGCTGAACAGCTTTACTGAAGTAGATGAAAAAACCGAATTTAGTACTAAATTCGGTTTTTTCATCAACTTCCAGGTATTCTACTAAACAGCTCGAAGATTTATTATCAGCTTTACTGAAGACACTAACCTTATAGCTGAAAAGGATTTTCTTCTTCTTCTTGGCATTAACGTCCTCACTGGGACAGAGCCTGCTTCTCAGCTTAGTGTTCTTACGAGCACTTCCACAGTTTTTAACTGAGAGCTTTCTATACCAAAGTTGCCATTTTCGGATTCCTATATCGTGTGACAGGTACGATTATAGTTTATGCCCAGGGAAGTCAAGAAAATTTCCATTTCGAAAAGATCCTAAACCGACCGGGAATCGAACCCAGACACCTTCAGCATGACTTTACTTTGTAGCCGTGGACTCTAACCATTCGGCTAAGGAAGAGTTTTGAGATACCGATAATTGAAGAAAATTTGTTACTAGCGTCACCTAGCGGATAAATTCTCAATTTAATTTTTCACCTCCAGATAACCCCCAATCTGCTGAATATCTTTGCCGAAGACACCAACCTCCTAGCTGATACGGATCTTGAGGAAGAGAAGATCTATTTTAACTACCGTCACCTAGCGGATGAATCACCAATCAGATTATACTGCCAGATTGCCCTTGATCTAAGAACAGCTTTTCCGAAGACACCAGTCTTCTAGCTGATAAAGATCTTGAGATACGGACGATTGAAGAAAATTTGTCACCCTTCTAGCTCATTTGGATGTTGATCCGTTTGGGGACATTTTTTGACCCCCTGTGTCCACGTGTTTTTCCGTTGCGAAAAGGGAGAGGGTTCAGGGGGATGTCTCACCAAAGGATTGTTAGACTAACTAACCGCATTTACTTTAAAAATTATTTCAAATTACTTGATCTACTGCTCTCCGAATCGAGTAAATTCAAGATTACTGAATCGTGTTAAGAATGTCGTTAATTCCTCTAACAGCAGCTGCGTTTTTATACTACCAAAAATATTGAATTCGCGATAATGATTTGTTCCTTAATATTTTTGCACCATTTTTTTTTCTTTTATTTGAAACCGTGTCGATGTTTATCATTGGCCATCTGGCTTTGAAGATAGTGCGATGTTCCTAGGGGGACCGACATTCCAAATACAAAATAGATTTGGCCGCCATTTTGTTTTTGGTCAATTTAATAAAAAAATGAAATGTGGGATGAATCTATGACATTTGGTCGAATGACATTTCATCGAATGGACATTTGGTCGAAAAGAATTTAATTGCTCAAGAAGCATATGACATTTGCATTGGTTTACTAGTATTCAATGAATAAACTTCAAGCTTTTATTAAGCGACGAGTGATATTTCGACAATGAAATTGTGCCCAACATAGGAGGTCTTGGAAGTAGTGAGAGGCATCTTCAGGCTGGCGTATCAACATCACTACTAAGTTACGGTGCACTAGCCTGGGGTGCAGCGCTACAGACCAAGTGTAAGAAGTTAAACAGCGCGTTCAAACTCATTACCATTCAAGTGGTGAAAGCGTATAGGACTATATCGTCGAAGGCGGCATGCGTAATCGCTGGGATGATCCCGATCTACATCATCCTGTCCGAAGACATCGACTGCTATCAGCGAAGAGAAACCAGGCAGGCGAGGAAGTTAGCAAAAGTGGCAGCAAGAATGGGATGCCCCCGAGAAAGGAAGGTAGACCAACAGGCTCATCCCGAATCTATCGGCCTGGAAGAATAGGGAGCATGGAGAAGTGAACTTCCACCTGACACAGTTTCTGTCAGGTAACGGCAGCGTTGGGTCGTCGGGGCACTGATGAACCGGAAGCTTACCTTTCACCGGAATCGTTGGACCGACCTCGGCACTCGACAAGTCAGTCTGTTGAAAAGAGAACATAAAGGAGACCATTTGGCGTGATCGGTGAAGGCCAGATCCTCCGTCGGGGACTCGACGGATATGAGTGACATTGAAAAGACAAATTGCAATCAGAGCGAATAGGGCAAGAGGTGACGAAAAGGCGTAGAGGCATCAACAACACTAGGAGGTAGTTCTGGGGGACATCGGACTTGTAGCCCAAGCCAAATAAAGGTGGCGTGATATAGAGTTGTTTTCCACGTTTTTCTCTGTTACCACACTCGAGACGTGAATCCTCAACAGACCGTTGAGTAATAGACCGTTAAGTGAGAAACACAGAGCCAAAACCCCATTAGCACCCCAGATAGCCGGGTTAGGTGAATGTTTCTAGCTTTGCTAGAAGAGCGTAAAATCTATAAAAAAAAAGCTCTCCGGCTACTTATGATTTATATTCTTACAATATTGTTGCTCTGATTGCTCTGATTGCTCTGATATTTCAAGAATATCTTTATAATAGCAACAACTATGAAATGCTGAACGAAAAAAACAAAAAATAGAACAAGTAAAATTTAAATTTTTGGCCACTTTATTACCCATCGTGCACCGGTGTAGTTCCTCGACCGAAGCGAATCAGTTAGTATCCTTTTCTCCGACTTTTTTTTCTCTACATTCAACAAGAACCCCACCAGCCAGCGACGAAGAAGCATTCTTCTGTCGGTAAGTCCATTGTTTCGCTTCTCACCCCTCGCGTGGGGGTCCAGTCAAAAGAAACGGCAGCCCAGATTGACTCTGGCAGATCTGAATGGCCGGCTACTTGCCCTTTTTTGTGGCGACCCGGACGATTGGCGACGCCCGGATTTAATGGCACCGGAGGCCATGAAACGAGTTGAAAACAATATCCTGCAGAGCTCTGAGCTCCGATAGATTGCTTGACAAACAATGATGAAGTACCGAAAAAAAAAGAAGCAAGATTTCGATAAATAAAACAACAATTTCCAATATCCATTAGCCGTAGAAGGATACGTTTGGCGGGAGTTATTTTTTGTTTATCAAATGCATGTAATAAAATTTTCTTTATCTTCTTCTTAGCATTACGTCCTCACTGAGACAGAGCCTGCTTCTCAGCTTAGTGTTCTTATGAGCACTTCCACAGTTATTAACTGAGAGCTTTCTTTGCCAAAGTTGCCATTTTCGCATTCGTATATCGTGTGGCAGGTACGATTATACTCTATGCCCAGAGAAATCAAGGAAATTTCCATAACGAAAAGATCCTGGACCGACCGAGCATTGAACCCAGACACCATGGATCAGCATGGATTTGCTTTGTAGCCGCGGACTCTTACCACTCGGCTAAGGAAGGCCCTGTATACTGCTTTAAAAATAATTTCATTACAGATCGATTCAATGACTCATTTAAAAAACAACAAAAATAAGACATGCAGAAAATTTCCCCAGGAATTTCAGAAAAAAGACTTATGACGATTTCTTAAGGAATTTCTGCAAGATATCGTGAAAAAACGAAGCAATTTCTGGCGTTATTTTTGGTACTATTGAAGTAAATTATCTGTATAAAATGCTTGTTATCTAAAAAAAAACATCACTTTCTTGAGTACTTTTTAATTGACAATCATGATCAAGCGATTTCATACCAATACCTTGATAAATTCATGGGGTGCTCTTATAGATATAAATGCTACTCGAGATGAAAATTCTTGGAACATCTCTCCTAGTCTGAGCTTTCAAAAAATGTGATTTCCAAAACGTTCTAGGTAACAAAATTATTAATACATCGATCTCAATCTGATTGTCTAGTAGGGTGATGTGCTAGTGTCCATCGTATTAAGCATTGATCAGTGAGAACTGCAATTTTCCCAGTATTGCAGTGAATGATGCTGATAGAAACCGATGCCAAACAATTCTTTCTCAAAACGGCTTTAGCATTGTACAATAACATTTTGATAAATCTTGATCTATTTTTGTAAATAATGCAAATAAAATGCATCTTACCGTATTCTCAATCCGTCGTATCGTTTTCAACTCCGTCGCAATCAGTTTCCAGATTCGTCTCACAACTCACGGCTCACTGTGTGTATTGAGTGGTTAAAACACAACATATCATTGACATTAATAAAATGTTTTACTTGAATATTTAGATCTACGGGCATCTCCCCATTCCTTCAGTATGATAGTACTAATACTAATTTCCTTTAAAATTAATTGTTCGTCATCAAAATTCAGCCCAAACATATCAACACAATTCCTTTTGACCGTACAATTATGGCATTTGCTCACAGTACAGCGAAAACAACACAATCAAAGGAACCGTATTTTTACGTCGAGCGTCGCGCACACATTGATGCGCACAAGCTTTTTTTTCTCAGTACGACGGATTGAACTTTGTTTACATTCTCAATTATACACGGCGGTTGTGGAAATTTCGTAAAATTTGGTGATTTATAGAACTTTTACGGCGTGTGATTGGAATGAAATCCTTCAGTGATGAAGTACGAAGGTTTTCCATAGTGAAAATAAGTGCCCGGCGAAGTAAGTAACCCACGGGGGGCGGAAAGAAACTTGTGTTGGAAAGTGGTGTGGCTCAGTCGACCGCTAAGCATTTCTCTCAAATCGTGTTCGTCCATGCGATTTCGGTAAAAAAGTGCAAAGTGGATAATTGAACTGAATTTATTTACCGAAATACAGTAGTTTTATTGCATTTTTGGTGTACAAGTGTACAAACCATAACAGCTTTCACAAAATTACACTTGGATAATGGATCTATGTTGCAGGTAAGTTTGAATATCCGCCGTGGTGGAACATTTAAAGTTTGATACGACGAATTGTAGCGCTTACGACGAAGTAGAACAAAACCCTAAGCAATACATCACATTATTTATCCGTTAAGTTGTATCATCGATTACGAATCAGATGCATAGAAATGCTTTTAAGAATATTACTTATATAGTTGCCGACAAAAAACATGAGAGTAGAGACAGGCATAGAGGAGAGAACTATAATACGCGCCTCTTAAACTGAGCGTCAAACACAGAGCTCTGCAGTTAGGTTCTGAAATAGCATTGCATAGACTGACTGTACATGTCAATGGTTGCTACTCCGAGATTGATCCGAACCGGTAAGAATTGCACTTCGATCCAAATGAATAAGGGATGGGATTTTCCGCATATTCTCGAAGTGCAATTTTAGCAGCTCTCATATTATTGATCAATAACGGCGCCGGCCAAGTCATTACAGTCAGTTGGGAAGGGTAAGGAACGTTATTGTGTAATGATCGTTGCTTCTAAAGACCGAGAATACCTCTGCATCTCCACAATCATCACGGGACAGGTTGATTAGTGAGGGAGGAAAAAGATCTGGGAGTCACCTTTGGTCGGTGATGCGATCCATGGATTAGGAGGGAAAATACGAAACTTAAAACTAGTGTTGCATTTTTGTTTCGCAGTAAAAATATATTGAGAGAAATTATAAAAAAAAGTCGACATTCATAATATCGAACTATTCAGAGGTTATTTTTAGTAATGGCGAAGACAGAAAGGATTGCGTATTTTAAAAGTTAATGTAACAGAAATAAGGGTATTGTCGACACATGTAATGACGAACCATTCAAAGTATGTTTGAAAATTAAAATAAAATTAAAAAAGAAATAAAGTTACGTTGCAACAAAAAAATGTCTTACGTCGACATTCATAATGTCGAACTATTCAAAGGTTATTTTGATCAATGACAAAAACATAATGGTATACAGTTCAAATGAAACGCGAAAAAGTCAAGTGTCTAGTGACGAACCATTCATAGCTGGTTTGAAAATAAAATAAAAGCTACTTATAGCAACGATAAAAATGAATTATCATAAGCATGAAACGATCTCACCAGTACTTCGTCCTCGGCTGAACACGAAGCTTTTCGCACTTGATAACACGCGAGGCAAAGAGGAGGCAATTTTGCCGTTTTTCTGAGGAGAAAAAAATAACTCAAAATTTCCAACACAGATCCTTAAGCGATTCGAGTGAGTGCAAAGAAAAAATGCGGGGATTTTTTCAGGTACTCTCTCTCCCTCGTTGCGATGCTCACCATCACTCACACTTCAAACGAACTCTTGAGTCTGCCGCCCCAACAGACAGTCCTCGGGGAGTTGTGAGAGCACCCTTTTTTGATGGAATTTTACTCTGTTGTGTTTTTTGCTGCATTTTCCTCGCTCATTTTTCGTTGCCTCTCTGCTTAGCATTTTTTCGCTCCTTCGCAAAGAGGCAAAGGCAGCACGCTGCTCTAGAGTATGTCACCGAGCTCTGATGATGTTGAGGAGAATTATCAAGCCTGCTTCGAGCGCGCGAAAATGAATCGGACAGCTTCACGCTATGCCTGCTCAACGCAGCGCATGTGTTAAAACTACACAGAATGAGGCAACCAATGCAGGACTCTCTGGCTGAGTGAAAATTCTGTGTAAGTCGCACTCATGCTATGTGTAACCGATGTGTTGGCCATTGGCTGTGCGCGGATCGATGGAAATGGAACTGTCAGTCATCTCCCGCGCGGCAGCAAACAGTTGGCCGTTGGTAAGATGGGGAGTTTTCAGGGATTTTTTCCAGCGAAAAGCCGGAAGATGGTCGCAAATGAAAAAGTTTTTCCCCCATTTGCTTCCGCTTCGGCTATTCGAATGAAAAAATCTCTGAAAAACTTTAAAATCGGAATGTTTTTTTTTTAATGTTTTCAGAAGCAAAACAAACATGGAAGCGAATTCCGCATTCCAAGCGTTCCTCCTCTGTGCGCATTTCACTCATTCGGTTTGTTTGCCACCGTTTGCACAAAACTGTGTACAGCCCCCTTTGTACAGAATCTGTGCTGCATGAAGAGAGGCCGATTTTGTGTACTCGGCACTCATTTCTGAGCGGATGAAGTTTAGCGTGTTGGGTCTTCGCAAAGCACCCAGAGCTCTGCAGTTAGGTTCTGAAATGTTTGTAAAGAAGGACGCACAGGTTTTGGACACCTAATATTCATTTGGTTCAATTTATGAAGTTTGATGCTAGATTTAACATAACTAATACAAGTATCCAATAAGCCTACAACATATTAACGAATGTTAAGTAATAAAAAACGCAGAAAAGTTTACAGTTGGCGATAAAGGTAAGGAACATTAGGTTTTTTTTTTCTATTTTACAAAAGGTTGTTACAGTAGTTCAATGAAACGTTATGGTACAAATGTACTTTATCCATTTGAAAAATGTGAAAAATAATTAATGATTTGAGACATTCTACTTTCAGTTATTTTATTCAGAAACTCATTCTGAAGTGTTCTCCTCTATACGGGTTGATGAAACTCGAAGAGTAAGTTTTGCCTTCGCCCTGCAGGACACACACACCTGAGGGAAATCCGGAATGGAAAACGGATGAGTTGCCGATTGGGACTGTGCCGGGAGTGTTATTTAGGAACGATGGACAGGTTTTTTTCTCGTTTGCCTCTGATCCACAATCTAACTCTTTCGTCGTCTATTTTCCGCTCGATTACTGTTTCATCGGATAACTAATGCACTTGAGGTTCGCTCCATGAACCAAATGTATTCTCGTGATAGCGGAACGGTGGGTCGAAATGGAATCGATCCATCATTTAGCAAGTTTAGCCAAATTGAATAGTATTTATTTTTGCACTTTGCTACAACACCATCCTTGGGACTTTGTCATTGCTGAAGCAGTGGCAGTAGTTGAATGAAAACAAACAAGGTGTTTCAAGATATATTTACAACTGTGGAGCAAATTAGGATTTTTGCTACAGTCCGCTTTTCAGAAAAAAAAAATTGAATTTCTTTTCAACTGTGCAACATGTCAATTTATATGATGAAGCTAAACTTGAGCTCGAGCCTTTCTAAGTTTTTATGGGTTGTACCATGTAAAAGCATACTTAGGGCAAGAAAAATCTCTAATAGCCACCCATTAACTGCTACTTTTCTAGCAAACTTTACAAACTTCTTCTTCTTCTTGGCATTACGTTCTCACTGAGACAGGGCCTGCTTCTCAGCTTAGTGTTTTTATGAGTACTTCCACAGTTATTAACCACATCCTAGGAGCAATTGTAGAAGGAATTTAAGAGTTCGAGCAGATAAATGTTTCCAGGAATTATATCGAAGTAATATCTAGTAACTTTTTCAAATAAAAATCTTTTCTGGTCTAAGTGATCGTGCGGCTAGCAGTGCATCTACAAATGAACTTTAACACTTCACTTTTTGCAAAAAAAAAATAAAATACTAAAATCATTAAGGTGAGCAAATACCTTTAAACTCTAATATGTGTTGCTTATCTTGACAGATAGGCCTATTTCGTCTGCGACTTCCAGACTTCTTCAGTGTCGAGTGCTCGACTTGTAATAATCCCTCCCAAAGTTTAATATAAAAAAGTGTAGCAGTGCATGTTTATGGAGTCAAGAAAATGTTCTGCCCGATAAGATCCTTGATTCTTGGGAAATTGAAAATTTCAAAACGACTTTAATTCGCATAAAATTAACCTAGTCTTTTTCTCATAAGCCATCCTTGCGTGAAAACGAATGATAAAATATAGACCCGGTAATATTCGGATGATCTGTTCCCAAATTATGCGCGGTAAAACGATTTTTCGTTAATTTTTAATGTCTACAATTCCACACACTAAGAAACAACTAGCTTCACAAATGAAATTTCATTTCATTCAAATTTGATGGTATTTGAGTTTAAAAATAAGCTATTATTGTAAAATTACGTCCAATGTAACTGACAAATTTTGGGATTTATAGTTATATACCCTTAAACATTCAGTTCCAAACAAGGTTTTGGATATTGTGTCGATTGTACCCCATTTGACATAAGGTATAAAGTCATTTGGCATATTGTCCGTTTGGCATAATGATTGACTTAAAATGAATTTCGGCACTTTTGAAGCTTTTACCGATCAACACCACCGAGCCCATCTACATCCCAGAACGTACAGTATCTCTGAGCTTGTTGCGATAGGGGGAGATCCCCCAATACCGGACACCTAAGCCGCTAAATTCATTATTCAAAAACTATTGATATTATGCGGTCACGATGCGCATTTATGATAAATTTTATCGTTTTTGTAGCGTACAAAAATAAATACGAAAATATATATATGAATTTAGACATTGTTTCTTGATGATGTATTTTAGTACCAAATTGACCAAACTAAAAAAGTGGCACCCAATACCGGACACGATCTGGAAGTGCCTCGAATACTGTAAATTTGAACATCATTGAATGTTTTTACTCTAGGAATAGTATTTTATTGCCAATTCAATGCATTTGCAACATTTACAAGAGTAATTTGAGTTTTACTTGATTTGCCAGTCGTCCATCAAAAAACCTCTTCCATATATGATGAAAAACAACACATTTTACGTGTTGTGCTGAATTTTCATTCTTCTTATTTTTATTGCATCTTCGACACCATGGTCGATGAAATCCATGAAAAATGAATGTATTCTGAGACACTGGCGCGAATATTATAAAAATATCATGTAACAACTCAAGCTGTCCGTAACTAGGGGACAGGCGGTGCTAGATCAAAATTGTAGTTTGACCGTATTTAGTTTAAATATAGTGCACAATACATTCATGCTTTCAAATTATGATAATATTCCATCATGCTTGTGTGATCCAAATTATTTTGCCATATTCAAAATAATTAGTAATTCGGTTCAAATTTACGGCGATACGTCAAATTTTAAACAATTTTCATACATCTCTACTTTCTCTAAAAGGTATGCAAATTTCAAGGATGTGGTACTCTACGCAAACATTATTCTCCATAATTGCTTCCTTTTCTTCTTATACACCATCTTGATCGGATCATGATTTCTCAATGTTTCGACTTTGTCCGGTATTGGGTGCTGTCCGGTACTGGGGGCTCTCCCCCTATACATATTTGAAAATAGTAAATTGACAAAGAAAATTTACAGTTATTTCTAAAGGGAACGCACATAGAATATTTCGCTGTAGATCAAGCTCTGTCCTAGTTTGGAAATGATGAAAATTGCTTGATGAAAGAATGGAAAATTTATTTGCAAAATAATATAAGCTCTTATCCAAAGATCTATTACTGCAGCATAATGCAAAAATAGCGTTTATATGAGAGCAAATTGCGGGGCCCAGTTAGCCGTAGCGGTAAACGCGCAGCTAATCAGCAAGATCAAGCTGAGGGTCGTGGGTTTTGGAATCCCACCGGTCGAGGATCTTTTCGGGTTGGAAATTTTCTCCACTTCCCAGGGCATAAAGTATCTTCGTACCTGCCACACGATATACGCATGCAAAAATGGTCATTGGCACAGCAAGCTCTCAGTTAATAACTGTGGAAGTGCTCTTGAGAACACTAAGCTGAGAAGCAGGCTCTGTTCCAGTGGAGACGTAATGCCAAAAAGAAGAAGAAGAAGATGAGAGCAAATTATTCTTCGTATAAAATGTTAACGGTTCTAAAGCAAAATATCTTCTCACTGCATAACTCAAATGAACAACACATTTTCAAAAGATAATATGTGTGCCAAAACTTTTTCAACGATTCAATATCTCGAAACGATATAATGCGTTTGCAAAAAAAAATGTTGACAGGTTAAAAAATAGTTTACATTTAGCAGTATAGATATAAAGAACAGCCTATTTTTAAAAGAAGACATAATTTATGATTAAACCAATAGAAGATCGGACGCCAAAATTTATTGCGACATTATAAAACGAAAATTGTGCTACTTTTCCCGAAATGTCGTTTCTCAAAATGTCGGTTCCCCGAATGCCATTTTCCCCGAATGAAAAGTGCTATAATAGTCTTCAGTGGCTGGATAGTGAACGAGAAAGAACAATGAGCAATCAAAAGAAGGAGCTATTCTGTCATTCTCGGCTATACACATGTTGGCAAAAATGTGGAGGAAGGTAGAACTCTAATGAACCGCCAATTAAAAAAGGGTGCATATTAGATGGCCAGTTTGTTCACAACCCTGAAATGTATAAAGTTACGACAAGTATGAGTGATAAAAACTTTTCGGGGAAATGGGCGTTAGGAGAAACGACACTCGGGGTAAAGTAGCACAACCCATCGAAGTAACTGCAGTAATCGATGTCTCTTTTCGCTGATAACTTGAGCAGATCAATGTTATCAAATGCCACCCTTTTGTCAGTTGGAAGCAATAAAATATTTAAATAACATAGTTCCAAAGATCACCCTATGTATAAAAGAAGGTGAAATCTATTGAACTTTTAAATCAACAGTTTCTATAACTATAATTATGCTCACATCATATTAAGTAAAACAAAAATGGAACGTTTGAAAGAAGGGGAAATTTTTGCTAGATATGTCATTTTAAGGAATTATTGGTTTCAGAATCATTATTAACGACTTTATGCCAAACGATTTTATGCCAAATGACCATTATGCCAAACGACTTTATGACAATTGAATTTATGCCAAACGGCTTTATGCCAAATGACCTACCACCATTGTGTCAGGCTGTGAAGATGCTTGAAATACAGTATTGGACAAAACATTTGCAACTTTTTCGGTTTTCCATACAAAATGACCAACTTTAGTAAGCTAGATCTCAATTATTTATGGATCGATTCGAATGAAACTTTCACTGAACATCAGATACAACTTGAATTTTAACATATATTTTTGAATAATTTTTCCAATCACGAGTTTATAAGTAATAACGGTTTGACTAAAGTATAATTTTCGACGAAAAATTCAAAACTTTTTATCTCAAAATCTGAATGCCCTACACAAAAACTGTCTTCAGCAAACTTATTCATCTCGTCAAAATGTACAACTTTGCTTCCTTCAATATGTTTAGTTATGTAAATTATAAAAAATCGTCAATACATTCACTTTAGTCAAACCGTTACTGCTTTTCAACTTGTGATTTGAAAAATCACTCAAAAATATATGTTAAAATTCAAGTTATGTCTGATATTCTGTTAAGATTTCATTCAAATCAATCCATAAATAACCGAGATATAGTTTATCAAAGTTGGAAAATCGAAAAATTTGCAAATGTTTTGTCCAACACTGTATATCTTCAAAATTCGTTCCAATTTGCTTGATTGTTTTTGTTTAAGCTATGAGCAAATTCCTGTGGAAATTGACTACTTTCCGCATTATTTCTGGATATTAACTGTTTAGTTTTTCTATAAATATTGTGTTGTCAGGAATTAAACAAGCATATTTAGATTCCGGAATCCCAAGTTAAGTATGTAGATAGTTTTCGAACCTAACAACAAATTCATTGACAAGTGATCAATTTCATCCCGAAATAAGATCCTTCGATTAGCACGTAAATCGAAAATGCTTTGGAGTTTGACATTTCATTATTATTAATCATTGTTTATTTCTTCGTATTCAAATTTTGCTTTGCTTAGGATTTCGCGTCTACTCTGGCTGCACCTTTGAGACGAAATAAACCGTCATTGGGATTTTAAAGCATCATTGATACATCATCCCACGATTTCGAATAAAAGAAAATCAATTAGTTGTGGATTAACATTGCCACGCATTGGCCGTTTTTCATACCAAATGGTCAAGTTTGGAGGTCTGGATCTCGGCTTCTAGTGTTTCTATGGATCTAAAATTTCCACCACAGTTCAGAAATAATATGAATTTTATTAAACTCAAAAATAACAATATATGGAATAAAAACTTTTGATTTATTAAAAATCCCGAATTTTGCGAAAAATTGCAAAATGTATTTTGGAAATATTTTGTAAACAATCAGTTCTATACAAAATTGTCATTCTACAAACTTGTATGTCTTTCAAAATCGTACATTTTTGCAGAAGGGCAAAATTCCATAAGTTTTGTCCATTTAAGAATTATTTCTTATTAAAAATATCATCATTTTTGTCAAAATTGGAGATTTGCGATAACTCAAAAGTTTGTTTTGAAAAACTTTGAAGTTTCTAGCTTAGTAAATAAGAAGTAACTTTCAAGCTGCGGTGAAAATTTCAGGTCAATCGGAGCCCTAGAAGCCGAGATCTAAGCCTCCAAAGTTTTTTTTTAACTCGTTTATTTGGAAGGCTCAGGTGCCGTAGGGCATAACAGAGCCGAACTCATTTCTTTTTTTAACATTGTTTACATTTTAAATATTGTATTAATTTTTTAAACTAGGTTAGTTTGGGGAAGCTTAAAGGTTAGTGAATACATTTATACAACAGGAGAGGAAAGGATTTTTCGGGATTTCTTAAGCTATTTAGATTACTATGTTGAGAGCCTTCAAAGTTGACCATTTTGTATGGAAAACGGCAAACGCGTACTTTATTCTGTCCAGTACTGTATTTTCTGCTAACAAGTGCTTACAGTGATATTTTTCTGAATAATTATCAACAACGAGGACTGTGTTTTATAACTTTGAAATTGCGAGCATCAATGCCATCCATCCATCCACATCAAATGATGCGCTAGCATGGGCGTAGCTTGAATTTTTGTCAGAGAAAAGCAACAGATCTTAAAAGATCATTAACCATTTTTTCGCAAAATAAAAATACGCAACCTCTGCACCGTTTTTCATTCACAATTAACAAATTGGAATCCAAAGCAAGTCTTGGTTCAATTTCTTTTTAAATTTTAGAAGAACTGTAAATTTAAATTTATTATATTTTTAGAGATACTTTTTGACATACTCTTTAGGATTTCACAACTAATACTAACAACTACTTCAAAAACTATTCTTAGATCACCAAAATCCAAACGTTTGTATAAAAGTATCTCTGGAGCTCTACTTAACATTCCTATGAGCATAATTTGAAGCACTCTTAAACATTTTTCATCCAGAAATTTCTTCATAAATTCTTGACATCCTGAAATATTTATTCAGGAGTTTCTACAAAAATTTCTCTCAAAACAATTAAAAAAAATCTTTTAGAAAGTCCTTTTAGAATTTATCCAGTTTTTTTTCCTAAGAATATCGCTTGCGGCAATTTATGGAATGTCTTGAGAATTCCTTTAGATTCTGCAGAGCAGTTTTAGGTAATGTTGTAAGCAAGGATGGGAAAAGTACTGTAGCAAACATTTACCACCTCTCCATTTATATGTTTCTACACGACAATCTAAATCCAAAGCAAACCATGACCGTTCAAAACAAAAAAATGTCACGGCTCTTCAAAACTGTAATCTTCTTCTTTCCAACGTTTTTTCAAACCCGAATGCGAAATGACTCGAGCACAGTGGTGACACGATTTTTCCGGTTTCGGGGTTTTGCATTTTTGCTCGATAAAGGCAGCATGAAATTGAACTTGTTTATATGTATCGCAACGGAATGATTGTGCTCTTGTCTTGGACATAAATGAAATTTAATATTTGTATCAGCCTAATTGCGCTTCTTGAATTTAGGCGTTAAATGAAATTCAATCGTGCTTAGTACCTCCACTATTGGTACATTTACCCTATTACTGAATTCTTGGACTACCAAAAAGAAAAAAAAGTTAAAAATTGTAAAACAGAAAAATTCCTTTGAAATTTTGCAATGTCAATTTATTGATAAAAAAACGTGATGATTTTTGGGCATTCTATTACGTATGGCGATAATTTCCATTTTACTGGCCTTTTGGTATTCCCCAATCCCCGTAAAATGGAAATTATCCGTTATCTGAGTACGATCAAATAACAAATCGTTTATACTTATACTGAAGAACAGTGTCAAAAGTAATTTAGCTTATTCTTGTGCTTGATACTCTTCCTAATAAGAAACAATCCTAACTCGCTGCACATATTTCTCGAAGTGAAGCAATATCCCAGCGCCAAAACAATTTCAGCACAATCGTTCAAATGTTGTTGACTAAATCCATTTCGATATTATTTGGCAAACCACCCAGTCAGTCTGTCCAACGGCACCACGTCCACCCAATGTATGGATGGATGGCGAATCGTTTCGTTAAGTGCATTTCAGATCCAATTTCCATTTCCAACTCTTGGAGTCCCCACATACATACACACACAAACACATCCTACTTCTTCTGGCAGCGGGCATGCATTCATTCATGGGGGCCCAGTCCCATGCACTTTGTTTTCAATCAGCCGAAGTTCCTCTTTATGTCGTTTGTCAAGACATCGTATCGCATCGTCGTCGTCGTCCTCGTTGGGGTTTGAGAAGCCGGAACCGCCGGAGCCGAAGCCCAAGGCTCCGGATTGGTCATGATCAGGGCCGTATCTATCAGGGGCCAAAATTCGCGACTAAACATGTTTACAAGTGAAGAAACTGATACAGTGGTTTCTACTTTTCTAAATTATATTTAAATATTTGAAAGATTCACTGGTATTCCAGAAATTGGATAAAATTAAATCTGATTGTATAGGCAAGATTTACATAAAATAAACCTTGAGCAAAATACTGAAAAAATTATACATATTTTCTTAGATGTGATTAAGTCCACAACTTGAATTTCAACAATATTTAGAAATACATAACAATATCAAAAACGTATGAATACCAGTCCTCAGCAAACCATATAGAATTCTTCAATAAAAAATAATACAGAAACAGAATACAATTACAGATACTTCAAAACATATCATGAAGAAAATATGTCATATTAACAATCAAGAACTATCAAGAAGGAATCAATCAATGCTCTGCTAACAGAAAGGTAAAAAATATAAAGAAAAACAATACAATTTGCAGGAATGCATAAAAAAGGCAAAGAAACCAGTTTCAAAGCATTACAATTCTATTATCCAATAGCACGCAATAGTACTCTGAATCCAAGCTGCAATTATGAAAGCTTCACAAAAAACTGACTGCTGAAAATTTTAATCTTAATCAGAATATTGACCAACAAAGTTATTTCTGAAATTATCTCTTAGTCCATTCTATAATATCGAAAAAGATTCATTCGAGAAAAGCCCCCACAAGACTGTGGCCCCATGACCCCCATTTGAAAATCCGACCCTGGTCACGACGGAGGACAAAAGTAGAAAATGCAATCCTTTTCGATTGCTGTCCCCTTTCGTTAGATCGTTTTTTGCCCCGTTGCCGTTCCATCTGTTAGTTACTTTGAGACGGATGGAAAAGTTCACATATTTAAAATGGATTTATACGTTTTTCCTGTCCAGGCACTTTGGTGCTCGCGGGGCAGTACAGTTGATTTCGATGCTTTGTTGCCTTCGCCTGAGGAGCGGGAAAGGGTGAGGGGCGGTGTTTAGAATAGTTTTTCTGCATACACATACATAGAAGGGATCTAAGTGCAATTCCGGATAAGTAATCTGTTCTCTGAATCTCGTTTGGATGCTAATGTATGAAGATAATGATCACGGTGGATAACATTTGATTACATACTTTGATGTAATTGTGCAGGAAATTGCAGAAATTGGTCAATCTAAAAGAGCTTTTGTTTTCCATAGCATAGAATACCGTACAGTTCGTAGTCAATCATGGAGCAAAGCAATCAAATTTGCACTTACATTTAATGAATAGAGGTTGGGTTTAGCTTCCTGACTAGTGGATTACAACACAATTGTATCACAATTATACCAAGATCTGTTCTGCCCATACTCGCATAACAGTTCCATATATACAGGAAATTCCATGTAATTTGGGTATATTTTGGAAGTATGAGCAGTGTTACAAATAACAAATGTTGTTTCATTTTTGTTGGGAGCACTCTGAGTGGATGGAGGAAATTATAAGACAATTGAAACAAAATCAGTTATAATACCAAAGGCTGTTTAAAATTAGTTCCAATTTGAAACATAATTTTAACACAGTTTGTCATAGAAAATCTTAGAGAAATTACTTACACATGTGCGCTTTTGATCATGTAAATAAAATAACAGATTTTGTTTTAATTCACCTTTGGAAAAGAACAAAATGAGTAATATTTTTGTTTGATTTGAAACATAATGGTTTATATTCTGATTAAATTATATCTAGTTTTGTTTCAATTTAGTTAATGTAGAGGATTTGTTTTTGTTATTTTAAGTACTAACCATAATTATAACATATTTTGTGAGAAAAAAAAACTGTGTAACAAAATATGCTACAGTTCTGATCGGGTTACCATTCCTCAATGGCACAGGGCGCATCCCTACGGCCATCGGGAAGGGAAGGATTGTTAGTTAGACAACCATTGTTACTAGAGACCGAAGAATCTGGGAGTCATCTTTGGTTGGTGAAGTGATCCATGATTTATTCACGCCAAATCGGTTTCGCGATATTAAATCGATAAACGCATTGTACGCCGAACAAGTGCTCATCGCCCGCTCTCGCAAGCAATACGATTAAAAGATCAAACACTACCAACTTTATCCGTAATTCGTGACACTATTTTATCGCATGCGACGCGCTTTGACCTGCTCACGTCAACCGCCTTCGTATGAGCAAGTGACGCGACCAGAGGATCAAACACTACTCGACAACTTTACAAATTAATTTTAAGCTTCTAAAACATGGTTTTCGAAATAATTGTTGTCATGGCCGTAGTATTCCTGGCATATGCCACAAAAATGACTAATTATGGACTATCAATTGTTTGCTGAACTCAAATCCCATTACCACACCAACCTTTTTTATCCTAGGGTTTGCATTATTTGAGATTTCTTTACCGGTAATAGTCTTTGAGTTCAAGTTGAACTGTTCAACGTTAACAACTTAACATTACCTTGTAGATAATTAGCATTTTTGGACCCCATCTAAGGCTATACTTTACACAAGGATGTCTTGGATTTTCCGTAGTATTTTGGAGATTTTCCGTAGTAATTTGGGGATAATTTAACAGCAAGGCGAGGATAAGA
The DNA here is from genome assembly GCF_002204515.2 of Aedes aegypti. Classification (NCBI taxonomy): domain Eukaryota; kingdom Metazoa; phylum Arthropoda; class Insecta; order Diptera; family Culicidae; genus Aedes; species Aedes aegypti. The sequence goes on along the minus strand of NC_035109.1, from coordinate 255,125,151 downwards.
ATAGGTTTCCGATGTGTTTTAAAATATCAATACACCCAACCTCATTTAACGTTAATTCAATTTACGTTATACTATATTTAATATCTATCTATATAAATAAAAATGGAATGGTGTTTGTATGTCACGAAATGACTTACGAACGGGTCAGCGGATCTGAATGATTCTTTCTCCGTTTTGTTTGTCACGGGTTCCGACGTGTTTGTGTGTATAAAAATCCAAGGATATTCACCGGGAAAGCTGAAAAAACGAGAGTGAACGGAACTGAACCATATCGTTTTTCAACAGCCTACTTGATGGCAAGACGAAGTTTGCCGGGACCACTAGTCTATATAAATAAAAATGGAATGGTGTTTGTATGTCACGAAATGGCTTACGAACGGGTCAACGAATTTGAATGTTGCTTTCTCCATTTTGTTTGTCACGTGTTCCGACGTGTTTGTGCGAATAAAAATACCAGGATATTCACCGGAAAGGTAGGAAAAATGAGAGTGAACTGAATTGTCATTTTGTACGGCGTGAACCACAGCGTTTTTCAACAGCCTACTTGATGGCAAGACGAAGTTTGCCGGGACCACTAGTAATATAATATAATAATTTAATTGATATAATATAATATAATATTGCATATGATGTCGCGCAGCTTTACGTACCACACTATGAATATTTTATATACTCGGAACATTGAAAATTTCAATTTGAAATTTGTGGTAAGTTAAGAAAACATCTTGGTGGCTTTATCTCCGTGATGATCTAAGGTATGTCTTCTTGAACTCATGAACTTCTTGGAGTATAGGTGTTAATATTTATAATGGTAAACAATGTTGCTGAACAGCGATCGGAAACACGAAGCAGGATGAATTTTCCCTTCACATCAAAATAGTATTTGCGACTGAACACGAACAACCGTTCAGGTTCGGTCGTGATTCATTTTCGGATCGCTGCTTCTCCGGACGCTGGCATCAGGTGATTTTTCATCGCTCGGTAATGTGAACGGTACGATTTACGCTGCATGCTTTTCGCGAAGAGCAGGAAAATATTCACTTCGATCATCTTCATGTGGGCAAGCTGTTGCGCCATTAAAGGCTTGTTTGTTTTGCGTGTCGGTAATTGATTTATTTTAAAAAGAAAATTCACTTGCATGTACCTACTGTGGTTTGTTTGAATTGAAAACCTGCAACCGAAATCTCCCAGACCTCTCTTGTTTTTTCAACAGCATTTAAATTAAATGTAACTAAACAACGAAATTTAAAAGCATTTTTGTTTGTATATGCTACACTTTTATATCTCGCTAATAATAAGTGTTGAAATCGGTACATTTTACGATTCGTAAATATGCTATCGATGTTCTGTTGTAATTGTACCTAAGAATTACCACACGAATGTTGCTCAATTCGCTACAGAGTTGTAGCGCTCCAAGCCATAGCCAACAGCAACCAGGCACGCTCTTGTTGTGTACTTCACGCGTGCTTTTGTCGAATTGCGTGTTCTTAGAACACGATGCGACTAGCAGAGTGTTTGCTTGGCTTTACGAGAAGAAGCAATCGTGCAATAAATCACGAGAATAAACTGCGCGTGGATACATTAATCCTGTGAGCGAAAGGGCTTCGCGAGCAACTTTTAGGTAGTTCATTTTGCTTCTTCGGAATTGCTTCCGTTTGCATTTTGCGATGCTCTTCGTGATGCAAAAATTAAAAATGAATTTTGACGAATATTGGATCGCGAAGATGCGTACATGATCGTTCGCGAAGAAGATCCATCGCAACACTAATGGTAACCAGTGCTCATCGGAGCTTCATCATTATAGAGTAAAGTGTGGTAAAAGTTCGTACCACGTACTTTCACATAAATACGTTCAAAATATATTTAAATTTTATCAAGCATTACTGGTGGAATAGGAGGTGTATACTACATATCCGACCGTGTATCCGGATTGGCCGTGAGGGCGGTTCGACAACGGACCAGATGTTTACTATACGAATGATCCTAGATAAATTCCGGGAGTATATCTTGCAGACTCACCATCTGTTTATTGATTTCAAGGCGGCGTACGACTCAGTGAAACATTAGCTGTGGCAGCTAATGTCTGTACATGGTTTTCCGGCGAAACTTATTAGGCTGCTACGTGCTACGCTGGATGGTTCGAAATCAAGTGTTCGGATCGCAGACAAGGTGTCAACCTCGTTCGTGACGTTAGACGGGCTGAAGCAGGGAGACGCACTTTCGAATTTACTGTACAACATTGCACTCGAGGGTGCTATTAGGAGATTTTTTTATCACAAGGTCGCACATGCTCCTTGGCTTTGTGGACGATATAGACCTAATTGGAATCGATCGCAGGACAGTGGAAGATTCATTCGTGCCTCTGAAGAGGGAGACAGCGAGGATATGCCTGACTATTAATTCTACCAAAACGAAGTACATGGTTGCAGGTAGAGAAAGAGTCAGGCTTGGTGGTGTAGGTGCTGAAGTAGTATTTGGTGAGGATGTGTTTGAAGTTGTTGAAGAATTTGTTTACCATGGAACTCTTGTGACATGTGACAACGACGTTTCCTGCGAAGTGAAAAGACGTGTTGCGGCTGCGAATAGGGCCTTTTACGGACTACGTTATCAGCTTAGGTCCCGCAGCTTGCAAACGGAAACAACATTTTTATTAACTCGAAATTGTGTCATGATTTAGCAACAATCATTAACGGGACACGGGAGACCGTGTTATTTTCCCTATCTTTTGTCTCACTCTAACAATTATCATCAAAACTTTGCCGAAGCAAATCTCGAGTTTTAGTGAATCGATGAAGCTGAAAATTTAATCGATTGTGCACCACATATATAGAATATAGTGATAAATTTTTCACATCCATATATGAAGTGGTACTTGAGATCTGCTTCTTCAAATGGATAGGATGATTATAATGACGTCCCGTGCGGCCTTAACGACGCCTATAAATTTCAATGACAGCCTACTTCTCTTTAATTACTGTTATTCAACAAATTACAAACTGAGAGAGAGGAGACAGCTCACTGACAGTTGGTATGTTTTCTTGCCTTCTTTGACTTCTTTCTATAACCCTTGGGTTGTGCAGTGCACAACGGTCAGATGATCTTATTTTGGTCAAAATCATATTCACTTTTTGTTGTTTACTATGAAAAGGATATGAATATAAGAAAATCAATACTACTTTGCCAACACACAACTATATTTAGGTATTCAACTATTTAAAATGTGAGATGATTGAAGAACACTTAGAAATTTTAATTACATTTACTTGAATTTTGAGGGTTTTCCACGCTCTGCCCTTTGAATGTGCGGGTTTTCCAGTGACAGTTGATGACAGGTACCCTTGACTTTTGGGAGCTCACAATCTAAGCCAGCTGTCTCCTCTCTCTCAGGATACAAAGCAATGTTTTTTTTTTGTATTCATCCAATTCAGCAAGCATCGTTTTTTAGCGGTTGCTTTGATTGTGATGTGAATGCATGTTTTCGTTGCACTGTGTACTTAGGGTTTGTTTCATAACGCCAAAAATGGGAATCTTTGACACCCACCCACACCCTTGTAACGCTTTTTATATGAATGTTCAAAAAATTTTGTATGAGCTGCTACACGCCAAGGACATCCACCCACCACCCCCTTCAGCGTTATGAAATATGTGAATCGGCCCTTATATGTTCGATAGCACCCAATGAACTTTAAAGATAATCCACAAATTTTATCATACTGTAGGAATGGAGAGGGTGCCTGTATTTAAATATTCTAGTAAAACATTTTATCATAACGTTGAAGTGTTATTTTTGGATTACTCGCTATATCTTAGTGAACCGAGTGAGGCGATTTAAAACTAATTGCGATCGATATAAAAATGGATATGACGGATACAAGCAATGGAAAATGATAATTTCATTACACTATTTCCAATATACGATCAAGATTGATCAAACTCTTATTTCACAATGGAAAAGAATTGTTTAGCATCGGTATGTATAAACATCTGTTAGTGAAAACTTCGTCAGTATGTTGAATATTCTGAACACTAGTCATTTCAAGCACTGGTCTTTCTGATAATAAGGGATGCTTTTTGAGTGGCTCTTGAAGAAAATATATTAAAATTTGTTTTGCAATTTCGTAAAACCCACTTAGAGTTATGATAAATCGTATTGAGATACGTTTAGACATTTTGAAAATCCTTTTATAAATCGTATAATTTACCTGATAAATAAGCGTTGCGTAATGAGTCATTACGCGACTGAAATAAGTTATGTAATTAAAATAACTCATTACGACGAAAAATAACAACAACGTTAATTGCGGTTACACTAATAGTCACCACAATAAGTAGCCTTTTTTAAATTTATGAATTAGCTCCACACTCAACCATCGTTCGATTTACTTACCAGCAACATTTTCAGTGCTGTGCATTCCTGACACTGGACGCTTGACGTCACCGTAGGTCAAGCTTTTCACAGGAGGCTCATGTCCTGCCCCTCGGCGTTTTGGAGTCCCATGAGTGCCCAGTTTGCTGTAAACCAAAAAAAAGAGAGAAAAATGGAAAATTAATATTTGCTTAATCGAGGAATGTAGTGAGAGAAAAAAAAGTTGCAGGTATTTTTTTTTCGAAAACCCATCGAATACTGAAGGGGTGGTGGTGCACTCCTACTTTCATCGACCAATTAATGCCGTCGATGGGAATGGAAAGCATGGTTGCGAAAGCACCAAATTAACATACAACCGCCGGCAGTTGATGGTTCATTGGAAACTGACGGAACGAAATTAATTAAAAATAATTATTACCATTGAATTAATATTATTTGCAGCAAGCCACGCATCCGCTAGGCTGCGGCTCAATAATGCACTTGATGCGAAGGATGACCGAAATTAATGATGTTTGCTTGTAGATCTTTTTTTTTTATTGGCAAACAATTTCGTTTACAGTCAAAGCCTCCAATAGCGACATTAAATTATTCCAGGATTTTAAAGTGATCCGGATATTAAGATACACGCATTTAAATAATGCTTTAGTTCAAATTTACCTTGAAATTTTGTTCAAAGTTATTAGCATTTTAATTTTTTTTATTCCATTATAAATCTTAATAAAGTTACTGATAACATTTTGTTGAAAGGATCTTTTTATACTGGCCGCACCAGCTCAGAATATTTTCATGTCAATTAAAATGATCTATACAGTCAACCACATGGTTTTATGGGTCTACCAAAATATGTTTGTATGGCACATAATTGTGTTTTAGGTTTACCAATCATGAGCTGTGATTCTCCTACTGCCAATTCTTCAATCCATCCATTACATTTTTTTTAAATAGTTGGTAAATTGTCCATATTCTTCAACAATGTCCATTATATCCACATACTTTTAAAAAATCTCACATTTGGCTTTATCATAGTCGTTTAAGTTCCCAATATTCTACTAGAAGTCCGTAGCATTTACAAAAAAAAAATACCAGAATATCACTGAAAATTCCAATTTAGCAAACATAATTCCAAAAAAAAATAGAGACATCTTAGTGAGGAACATAACGGCCATTCAATGGAATGTTTCCAATCAAAATCACGCTTTTTAAAAGATAAAAAAGTGCACCTAGTAAATTCAATATATTTTATTGCACTAGATAACTTTATTACATTTTGACGCTGCTGAAATGATCTTCAACGCTTTTAACCGTGCCACAGAATACTGCTGCACGTCTGCATTCCAAACGCATCGTTTGGAAGGTATCATGCCGTTTTGACTCTCGTTAGCAACAGTGTCTGGCACAGGCGTAGAAGTACCGCCCTACGAATGGAAATTAGACATGGAAAACGTTTATAATTGGCAAAGTTTATTATGAAATCAGAAAATTAAATTAAACTTCGTGCATCGTTCCTGGTGCGAGAAGATACATACGTCAGCAGGAGCAATCATCACCTCTTTACCTTATTTAGGATCGAACAGGTCGGTCGGTCGGTCGGTACCTTCTGGCAAATCGCAATGCAGCAAAGTGCATCGCATCGACTGAATCCGACGGTTGGAATTTCCCCGGTTAGGTGTCTAAGGCTTTGAGAATAGGGTTACCATATTTGTTTAGACCAAGAAGAGAGTAAACAACAGAATTTCTTAACATTTATTTTTATTTCAATTAACTATACACGGTATGAAAATTTCAAAAACTGTTTAAGTTGCATTTTCATCAATGCTTTTTTTTCTTTACTAGTATCATTCCAAACATTACATTCATTTCTTATATCTAGGTGTTCTGTGTTAAACAACTCCATAATCCTAATTTGGTAAAACAAATTTAAGATTTTATTAACGTTTTGTTAGCAACATATAACATTACATTTTCCGTAGCGGTTCAGATTTTTTACAGGTGAGTTGATTTCACCTGCTTATAAGAGAAAAATAAAAACACGTTTTCAATTTATTTAACCTAACTTAACCTAATCATATAACACATTAATCGTGGCAATAGAAGATTGTAACGATATTTGCCTGAAATTATTAATAACTAGTGGTCCCGGCAAACTTCGTCTTGCCATCAAGTAGGCTGTTGAAAAACACTACTGATCGACCCATAAAAATGACAGTTCCGTTCACGCTCGTTTTTCCAACTTTCCCGGTGAATATCCTAGGATTTTTATACACACAAACACGGAACCCTTAACATACAAAATAGAGAAAGAATCGTTCATATCCGTTCACCCGTTTGTAAGTCATTTCGTGACATACAAACACTATTCCATTTTTATTTATATAGATTTTATTTGACGTTTGTTTCATTATGTTTCACCATTGGATATTCTATGTATGTAACTCATTGGTACTATACCAAGGAGGAAGCCTCAGAATCATTTTCAAAATTTTATTTTGAATTCTCTGCAGAGCTTTCTTCCTGGTATTACAACAGCTAGTCTTTAATGGTACAGCATACAACATGGCTGGCCTGAAAATTTGTTTGAATATCAAAAGCCTGTTCTTAAGACAAAGTATCGATTTTCTATTCATAAAAAGGATAGAGACATTTTACATATTTGTTATATTTGGCTTGAATGCCCTCAATGTAATTTTTGAAAGTTAAATTCTTATCTAACATGAGCCCTAAATATTTAACTTCATCTGACTAATTTATTGGAACCCCTCTCATCGTGACATCATGTCTACTCGAAGGTTTCAAATAAAGTTATTAGTAGTTCAAATAGTATTAGTTAAGTTTTGGGAGCATTAGGAGAAATCTTCCATTTCTGCAAGTATGAAGAAAAAAATATTCAAACTTTGTTTGCAATCGACTACAGATGACACGCAGGCTTCGGCCTTTGGCGGAGAGGCCTGTGTCATCCGCAAACAAAGATTTTTGACATCCCTGAGGTAATTCAGGAAAGTCAGATGTGAAAATATTGTATAATTTTGGTCCCAAAATGCTGCCTTGAGGAACACCAGCTCTTACAAGAAGTCTTTCAGATCTGGAGTTATGATAATTAACCTGAAGTGTACGATTTGACAGATAACTTTTAATTATTCTAACAATGTATGTTGGAAAATTAAAGTTTTTTAATTTTACGATCAAACCTTCATGCCAAACACTGTCGAATGCTTTTTCTATGTCTAGAAGAGCAAGACCAGTAGAGTAGCCTTCAGATTTGTTGGAACGGATCAAATTTGCTACACGTAAAAGGTGATGAGTGGACGAATGTCCATGGCGGAATTCGAACTGTTCATTGGCAAAAAATGAATTTTCGTTGATGTGGGCCATTATTCTGTTCAAAATTACCTTTTCAAAAAGTTTACTGATGAAGGAAAGCAAACTGATTAGACGATAGCTAGAAGCTTCTGCAGGATTTTTGTCTGGTTCCAAAATTGGAACAACCTTAGCTTTTTTCCATTTATCAGGAAAATATGCTTATTGAAAACATTTGTTAAATATATCAACTAAAAATGATAAGCTACTTTCTGGAAGTTTCTTGATGAGGATGTAGAAAATTCTATCATCGCCAGGAGCTTTCATATTTTTGAATTTTTTAACAATAGACAATCGAATCAGTCTCCCAGGCGTTTTCGAAAACGTTCTCTTGATTGAGAATATTTTGGAACTCCTGAGTAACTTGATTTTCAATTGGACTAGTAAGTCCTAAATTAAAATTGTGCGCGTTTTCAAACTGTATAGCAAGTTTTTGAGCTTTTTCGCAATTAGTTAGTAATAATTTGTTTTCCTCTTTCAATGCCGGTATTGGCTTCTGAGGTTTTTTAATAATACAAGATAATTTCCAATAGGGCTTTGAGCCAGTGTCCAATTGAGAACTCTTATTTTCCAAATTTTTATTTCTCAATTGAGCAAAACGTTTCTTGATTTCTTTCTGCAAATCGTGCCATATAATTTTCAAAGCAGGATCGCGCGTGCGTTCTCCTCAAGTTTTTGAGACGGATCAAGAGTTTATTAAGATCATGGTCGATAATCACGGATTCAAATTTTACTTCACATTTTGGAATTACAATGCTCCTGGCTTCAACCATGGAATTCGTTAATGTTTCAAGAGCATTGACAATATCAAGTTTTGTTTGTAAAGAAATGTTAACATCAAGATAAGAGTCAATATCCGTTTCATATATATTCCAGTCGGCTCGAAAACAATTGAAAGTGGCGCTGATAGGATTGAGAATCGCTTCATGGGGTATTTGAAATGTAACAGGGACATGATCAGAATCAAATTCAGCATGAGTATTGGCTACAAAGATGACTAGAGTCGGTTAAGACCAAGTCAATCATAGATGGATTTCTAGAAAAGGAAAAACATGTAGGGCTACCAGGGTATTGAATAGAGAAATATCCTGAAGAGCACTCATCAAATAAAATTCTGCCATTGGAATTACTTTGAGAATTATTCCATGACCGATGTTTGGCATGAAAGTTACCAATGACAAAAATTTTTGACTTACTGCGAGTCAATTTTCGCAAGTCAGTATGTAGCAAACTAACTAACAAACTAACTTGCAAATAGGCAGCTATGAAATTATATTTACCAAGCTGTGTTTCAACTGAAACACCATAAGTTTAAAAAAAACTTTAGTTTCAAATGACGAAAACAGTTGATGTTTTAAACGCCTATGAATGGTGATTGCAACTCCTCCACATGCCCCATCAAGTCGATTATTACGATTGTTGAAATATCGCGGAACTATTCGCGAGGAGATCGCGATGATCAGATTCGATCAAAATAATAACAATCCAGCATTGAAGGATTGATGACGTATGTCATGTTATTCCAATAATGCCCAAACGAGATCCAACGGGAACTTGCATACGAGGTTGTATGCGGGCGCTATAAATGTTCTGCTGCAGATAGGTTCATAAATATTCTCACTTGAATTCAGTGTTGCGAGTAATGCTATTGGATTATCATGTGAATCATATTGAATTATAAACATTGGATTATTTACATCGCTATCGAACATTGACTACCAATAATGACCTGACAGACGAAATAAAGAATTTTTATCTACAAACCAAACCAAAACTGAGTTTAAGTTTTAACAGGTTATGGGCCCAGTAGTCAACTGAGCAAGATTTATTTTTCTTCAACGATCAAGTTTTTTTGAAGAAATCGAAAGATGTCTGTGAACGATGTCGAAGTCAAGGCAGGTGGTCAACCTGCAAACCAGCGACAGGAGATTGAGAATCGGACCGAGAGAGGAGCATTCGAACGGCAGCTGCCGTATACCGCCGTTGCTGTACGAGATCGTGCCCATATCTTCGATGGGTCGGAGAGGATGTTTGCGGCATGGAAGTGGAGGATGGAGCACCACCTCTCTATGATGGACCTCATCCATACGTTGGTTCGTACTCCGTACGAAGAAGAATACGCCACTCCCGTGGCGGGTAATTCGGAAGCCCAAGAGGAAGTGAGAAAAGCAAAGCTGCGTAAGAGAATCAACGACGACATGAACGCTCTGGATGAAATTGTTATGTGGGTGAACAATGACGTCCTTAACAAGCTAATCGGAGTCTCATACGCAAAGGAGGCTATGGATCTATTGGAGAAAACCTACCAAAAAGTTGGAACGGGCGTTATGATTGCCATGCGTGATCGATTGTTTTCGATCAAAAATAGAAAACATACTTCTATTTCGGCCTTGTTCGACGAGTACGAGACGATAATCCGGGAGCTAGATCGGATGGGTACTCGAATGGATCAATCGGAGAAGATGGCCGCTCTGATGATAGCCATACCGAAGCGATATCAGCACGTCAAGGGAGCATTGACCGTTTTGCCGTGCGATGAACTCTGCAAGAAGCCGTTAGTGGAAATAAAACGAATGCTGTTGGATGCGGAGCAAAGCGAGACGATGGAGGTCGATGATGAGCCAGTGGTGCCAGACGTGGCGCTAAAAACGACCAAAAGAGTAATTGAGTGTTTTGGGTGTGGAAAGCCAGGACACTACAAAAATAAATGCCCGGCGTTAAAGAAGAAGAAGAAGAAGCGGTTTGTTCATCACCAAGGTCATGCGATGCTAGCAGGAGAAAAGAAGAAGGAATCTCGGAAGGTATCGTTTGCTGTGGACTCTGGAGCTTCAAGCCACATGGTGAACGACGAAAAATTGTTACAGAGAGCGGTGAAGCTGGCAACACCGGTTACCATCAGCACAGCAAAGTCGGGGGAGACCCTACAGGCTGTGAAGAAAGGAAAGGTAACATTGAAATCGGTTGTTGGCTTGAACAAAATAAAACGTATTGAATTGTACGATGTTCTTTTCATTCCCAATCTCGAAGAAAACCTCCTTTCAGTCAGAAAGATTAATTCCATGGGGAAAAGGGTCACTTTTCAGGATAAAGAGGTTCGAATTGAAGATAAAGGCGAGGTTATCGCTGAGGGGAAGAATAAAAATGGTTTGTATTGCGTTGATATGTTTTTGGAGCATACTGTCGACCAAGCAGCGTTGTTTAGTCAAAGGAAGGTAAGTCTAACCGATTGGCATAAACGGCTCGGTCATCTTAGTTTTTCGGGGCTTGAAAAACTGCTCAAAAACAATATGGTTGATGGAATAGATATTTCATCAAATGATTTAGTCAAACAGTATGAAGTTTGCGAGAGTTGTTTAGCAGGCAAACAATCATGCAAGAAGTTTCTTTCTATGCAATTACCCAGATCAAGTCGGCCACTTGAATTAGTGCATACAGATGTATGCGGGTATATGGAGCAATCCACCTACGATGGGTATCGGTATTTCGTCACCTTTACCGATGATTTTACCCATTTCACTGTTGTTTATCTCATTAAAAGAAAAAGTGACGTATTCGATCGTTTTAAAGAATACGAAGCAATGGCAACAGCTCACTTTGGTCAAAAGTTGTCTAAAATGCGTTGCGATAACGGTAGAGAATATCTTGGCAAAGATTTCCAAGACTACTGTAGGAATAAAGGTATCAGAATGTTTTTTACCGTTCCTTATACTCAAGGCTGGTAGCGAGTCACTTTTTAGTGAGCTGGTCACTTTTTTTAAGCCAGTCACTTTAAAGTCTCTTTTTTGAGGCCGTTTCAACTAAAGTCACTTTTTTCGTTAAAAAGTCACTTTTTTCAACTATTTTGAGCTAAATTTTCGAGAGAAAATAACGAATCGGCCTTTTTTAATTAAGGCTGAGTTTCAATTTAACTTCATGGTCAGTATCGAAACTTTGGTTCATGGTTTTCCTGTGAAAAAAAGTTAATATTTCATAGAGTTTCACTCCATTTGTGATAGTATCTTAATTATTATTAGTATGGTGTAAGTTCATTGCTGTAAAATTAATGTTTTAAATGTTACGTATTCTGTTGAAAATCTCGGGTATTCTCATTTAATAGGAATTTTTATATCTTTGATGTATTATGTTGTCTTCAATAATCGAGTAATACGTTCCAAAATAGAAACATAATTGTTCTCTTTATCTTCGGAATTCGTTTTATTACACAAACAAGCCTAGTATGAAGCTCTTTAAATTTTTACAAAATCTTCAATATAGGTATTTAACACTACAACGAAAAAAAAAAACTATTTGAGAATAAAAAATATACTTCTTAGGACAGTCTTTATTTGTAAACCAAACCATAAAAAATGGCCGAATAGACCTTGGGTAGAGTATACTTCCTTTTTTCTTATGCATGTATTTAAATTTTGAAAAAAAAACCTCTTTCGAAGTATATTGAGTATGCATATATTCATGGATTAATACATAATACAGAAAAGCTTCAGAGAATTTATCATTTTCATTGAATTGTTAATGAAATCATGCATGCTATCTCCAAAGAAATGTGGGGAGGTGGATCCTCTTCTTGGCACTTTTGATTCATTTCGGCAAGAGGTTTTTAGAAAGCCACGGAGTTTATATTCGACAAGAATATGCATGGTATTAAAATATTTTTAATTACATACTTAATTACAATTCGATCGACTATAACCCCCAATACCAAGTGAATCATGAAAGTATCCTAGTAAGTTTGATTAAAATAATAACTACTTTAAAAGCATAACTCAGATGAACGGCCTATTGAGCCTATCGTTTTTATGCTAAATGTCCATTTTGCCAAACGTACCTCCTAATTAAATTGCTGATGAAAAATTTCAATTTCACTCAGGCTTTCAACTAGTTGTTCTCATTCAGTCGGCATTCGAAGGACATTGGTCTTAAGAATCATATTCAATTTTCTATCAACATTTTTAATTTGACATATTGATTGATGATCAAATATTACATTTTCCGTAATCTTGGTCTAGTTACACAAAGCTAATAGAATGTAGCCTCTTGTGATCATTATATTTTATATATCTTTATCTATACGCTAATAATTTTTCTAGACTAAGTCATGAATTCTTAACGACTTGAAGTAATGAAAAAATGGGATCTACACAGTTTACAATGAATTCAATTTCAGAGGTTTTAAGATGTCATTTTTGTGAATTTGGATGGAAATGTGAAATGACAAAAAACATTAATATCACAAATATATCTTTTCAAAATTTACATTACAAAATAAAATACTTAGTGATATGAAAGACACAAACTATGATCTTCTTCAAAGCATTTTTTTTAATTTTAAAAGAGTTGGAAATCTGCTAAAAAAGGATGATTTGCGTAAATGCTAACTTTTCTGTTTGAAAAAAAAAATGGAAATATCTTGAAATTTTGAAAGTACAATAGAAGTGTCCAAATTTGGTACTCAAGCTCAACTAGCCCTACTACCTGCAGTAGATAATATTGGACATTTCATTCTTGATCGAAAACAGTGTAGTAGAACTGAAATAAAACAAATTACGTTTTGATTTTCAAGTCACTTTTAGTCACTTTTTCGAGAATCGGAAGTCACTATTTAGTCACTTATTTCTCACATCTGGTCACTAAAATAACTTTTTTCGGCACCACTTTTTGCTACCAGCCCTGCTTATACTCCTCAGCAGAACGGAGTAAGTGAAAGGATAAATCGAACGCTAATGGAGAAGGTTCGAGCTTTACTCCATCAAAGTGAACTTTCGAAAGAAATGTGGGGAGAAGCATTGTATGTGGCTGCTTACGTCACTAACAGGTCTCCGACAAATGCTCTTGTTGAACTCAAGACGCCTTTTGAAATGTGGAATGGCAGGAAACCAGACCTTAGTAATCTAAAGATGTTTGGTAGCCATGCTTACAAGCAAATTCCGAAAGAGAAACGTCACAAGCTTGATTCGAAGACAAAACGATTGACATTCGTAGGTTATGCGAATAACGGATATCGGTTGTGGAATAAAAACAACCGAGTAATTGAAATATCCAGAAACGTTGTCTTTGATGAATCAATTGTTCGCAGTAATACAACAACCGAAGATGTTCATCTACCAATTGTTGTGAGGGAGCAGAAACACTGCGAAAATGAAGATAAGGAGGAAGAAATTTCAATCTGCAACGAAGATGAGAGCAAAACAAACAAAGATGATGAAGAAGAGGTGATTCGACTTCCTGAGCCTGAGGAAGAAGTGGAAGCAGAAGAAGTTGTAATAATCGAGACGTCCGATGAGGTTTTCGCGGATGCTGAGGAGGATGAGGGCATCGATGAGCAGCAATCAGAGCTAAGACGTGGTACACGGAAAAGAAAAGTTCCCCAAAGATTCCAACCGAGTTCTGCCAAGATAGCTTCTGCAACATTCGATGAAGATGCTCCAGAAACAGTAGCCGAATTGAAGAAACGGGAGGACTGGGAGAATTGGAAAATTGCCATCGATGAAGAATTAAATTCTCTTCATGAAAATAAAACCTGGACAGTGGTCAACTGTTTACCGAGGAACCAAAAAGCTATTCATTCGACCTGGTTTTGATTACCAGGATACTTTTGCTCCAGTAGCCAGAATGGAAAGCGTTAGGACAATTTTGTCAGTCGCAAATAAGAATGGACTTTTTATTCATCAAATGGATGTTAAGACAGCTTTTCTTTATGGAGATTTAGAGGAAACGATCTTCATGAAGCTTCCAAACGATGAGATAGGTAATTCTCAAATCGTACGTCTACAGAAAAGTTTGTACGGTTTAAAACAAGCTAGTAGATCTTGGAACAGGAAATTCGATGACGAAATTAAAAAGCTGAGTTTTATTCCATTAAAGAGTGACTGTTGTGTGTATACGTCTCGAGCAAAAGATTTGATTTTGATTTTATATGTAGACGATATACTCATTCTTGGAAAACAGGAATCACAACTAAACTGGATAAAATCTGAACTTGGGAAGCTATTCCAAATGAAAGATTTAAAAGAAGTGAAACACTTTTTGGGTATGGACATACACCGAGATTATCAGAACCAAATCATGGAAATATCTCAAGCAGGTTATGCAGAGAAAATCCTAAAAAGATTTGGAATGTCCAAATCAAAACCAGTTAGCACTCCACTAGATCCGAATGTACGATGGGTCAAGTCAAATGATGATGAATTAACATCACATCCATTCAAAGAATTGCTTGGCTGCTTGCAATATCTAGCATTAGTATCACGCCCTGATATCAGTGCTGCAGTAAATATCCTAAGCAAATACCAAGCTTCCCCTTCAAATGCACATTGGACAGGATTGAAACGCATTTTGCGTTATTTGCGAGGAACCATGAACACAAAAATCGTATTCAGCAATAGAGAACACTCAAACGTTTTATTGGGTTTTGCTGATGCCGATTTTGCCAACGACATCGATGATCGAAAATCAATTTCTGGAAATTCGTTTCTTGTTTTCGGCAATCTTGTGTCTTGGTCAACCAAAAGACAACAAACGGTTAGTTTGTCGTCAACAGAAGCTGAATTAATTTCACTCTGTCAAGCTGCTAAAGAAGGATTGTGGTTAACAAACCTTCTGAATGAACTGGGCATAGAAAGTTCTCCATTCATAATCATGGAAGACAACATTCCATGCATAAACTTCACTGAAGAACCTCGAAGTCACCAACGAATGAAACACCTTGATTTGAAGTTCATGTTCATCCGGGAACTCGTCAGGAGCAAGAAGCTAAAGATAGAATATATCTCGACGGTGGATCAACCAGCTGATGCATTCACCAAAGGACTTCCAGCTGCTCAACATAGGAAACTGCTGAACATCCTTAATGTCCGGATTGAGGGGAAATGTTGAAATATCGCGGAACTATTCGCGAGGAGATCGCGATGATCAGATTCGATCAAAATAATAACAATCCAGCATTGAAGGATTGATGACGTATGTCATGTTATTCCAATAATGCCCAAACGAGATCCAACGGGAACTTGCATACGAGGTTGTATGCGGGCGCTATAAATGTTCTGCTGCAGATAGGTTCATAAATATTCTCACTTGAATTCAGTGTTGCGAGTAATGCTATTGGATTATCATGTGAATCATATTGAATTATAAACATTGGATTATTTACATCGCTATCGAACATTGACTACCAATAATGACCTGACAGACGAAATAAAGAATTTTTATCTACAAACCAAACCAAAACTGAGTTTAAGTTTTAACAACGATAAATAAAAAAGTTAGGACATTTTTCAAGTTTGGATCCACGTTCTAAATATGTTTCAGTAATAAATGCTATATGCACGTTATTAGCTGTAAGAAAATTAAACAGTTTGTCCTCTTCACCATTCAAGGAACGAGTATTTTAATTTAAAATATATGAATTATTATTTATTGGATGCATTAGAAAAAAACTAATCCAATAACAATTTGATTAGTAAATTTTACACCAACTTGGACTGCTTCAGTCATAGTGGTGTCTTTGAAGATCATTAGATTCATTAGATTCAATTGTTCAGTTAGAATATTAAAACCCACTTGAAGTGGGTACATTTGATGATTTTCTGTTAGAATTTTCGGTAGACGAAGAGGTGGAGTAGAAGTTACGTGTGGCGGCAGCGTTAAAAGGAAAATTCTGGAAAAGACCGTTATCTTAACGGATATTACTGTTTATCTACTTGGTACGAGCCTCGACGACTCGACTATACGGCACTAAGTGGGGTTCTGGTAATTTCCTCCAGGTTTCTGGAAATGTTCCCATTCCACATGGACATCGAACATAAGTCTAGCTTTTTCTAAAGCTTTAATATTATTGAGAAAGCCCTTTCCGAACCATGCCAGCTAGGATTCTCTTTTTCATTATGATTACTTGGACTGGGGAAAACCCAAGTAAATCATTAATTCAATTTTCGTTCTCTTCACATAACTTATAGTTGACGACTTTGCACAAGACAACTATGCACAAACGTTCAATTTTGTCGTCATAAGTAAAAAAATTGTGCTTCCTTTCTTCAAGATATTTGAGAAGAAGTTCGCGGCCTTAAGAGTTTCCGGCAAACGCGACAGTTTCCTTTCTTTGCGATTTGGAAGGAAACCTTGATTCCCCTAATGGAGTTCAACATCTCCTGCATAAATCCCCCTAACTGGAAACAACTGACTACGATTGGCGGCCTTCTTTGTTTCCTCATCTGAGTCAAAGAGCCTGGGCTAGAGACTGCTTTGATTTGGTGTTCGGAAAATTTGCTCATTTCGATGCAATTATCAACATTATCCATTTCACTCTTGGAAGAAAGTTCGCATTCCGGAGAAACGTCCTTTCTTTCATTCTTGCCACGTTTAGTGGCAGTTTTAAATCCCACTTTTTTTGGAAGTAAGTTGTGAATTCAGAGATTCACCTTTCTTTTTATTTGTAGTTGCAACCATTTTTAGTGAATAAACGAAAGAAGACGAGACATCCTAAGAGGTTTTTCCCAAGACGGTGTTCAAGAAGGATTACCACCGCTAGCTTTCATCAAAGGGTCCAACGAAAAATCGAAGGCACGGGTCCAGATCCAAACAACGATCGTAAAGGGATCAATAGTAGGAAAAATAGTATTGTGAAGTTTTTGTAGCATTGAAAAGTACTGTTTTATTGCTTTAGGTAGTTTAAAAAAAGAACTCCCAAGAGCAGAGAGAATTCGTGTACGCACGGCACGAAGGTATGATACGCACTGTTTTTTTTATCTATGTATCTTTGTTGTTCTCTCTGCGAGGAGATTCATGGCGACAAAAATGTCAAAACCCGTAAATTTGAAAATATTCTGTAAAAAAATTTCAAATAATAAACGAGAGAATGTATTTTCCCTGCAATGATTATGCGTTTTAAACAAAAATGTGTTCATGAAGAGTAAAACAAATATCCATTGGGCAGGAGGGAATACAAGATTTTGAATAGCAAAACAGCCCAGGCAATCCGAATGTACGTATAATAATACTGATGGTAACCCTATATAAGCATGAAAATAACTTGCTATCGATGTGTTGTGATGTTACGGTACCCAATGGCAAACTAAACTCAGCTCTCAAATTAACTTCAATAATCCAATTTTGTTAAATGAGCTGATCAACCTTCTTGCACGTGGGAGCAGTTTACAAAAATAAAAATATTCATTGATATTTACTAAATTGAAATCCGAGATTCAACCGGCTGGGAGAGCATATTTTCGCTCTACTTAAACAATGGCTACATTGTATTCACAGTTGATATTGTGGATCAACTCTCACTGGGTTTCATCACTTTCACTAATGAATAATTAATTTAATTGGTTATTATCGTAGAAGCACGGAGGGCAACTCCGGAGAAACTTCATCTGGGAATGGGGGTGGAATGTAGGGTGTGCTATGTGTGGGAACACTCTAAAGAAAAGTTTCACAAAATGATAAATAATCTTTCATGTTACAATATTATGCGTGTTTGAGGATTCGTACATTTTTGTACATAACTCAACGTTGTCGAGTCAGGAAAAGAAACTGTCACAGACTATATTGTTACATTTTTAACAGTGTACCAGGATGCAAAGGAATGGCAAAGTACTCTGTGAGAGAAGGAACAGGCGGTCATCATTA
This sequence comes from Aedes aegypti, assembly GCF_002204515.2. Lineage (NCBI taxonomy): Eukaryota > Metazoa > Arthropoda > Insecta > Diptera > Culicidae > Aedes > Aedes aegypti. Next base: position 255,106,808 of record NC_035109.1, on the reverse strand, counting down.
GTGATATTAATTCGTATATGTACCCGGTTTGTGTTACCAGTGGTAGTGCTGTTGTAGGTGGATTGATTGCTTGTAATTTGTGGTCACACTATTTTTCGGACAATCCGCGTAGCAAAACTCGTTTGTTTGGGTAGAGTAAGCTCGAAGCTGCAATATATATATTTCTAAGGAAACCATTTCAATTAGGGAAATTACCTATCTTACAATTTGTCTTCTATAGTGTTCAATAGCCACAGAATATCAATCCAACTCAAATTGCAGAATTTCTATATCTAAAGTATATAAATTTAAACATTAGATTTTAAATGAATTCAACTTTTTTTAATAACAAATTTACCGTGATAACAAAATCAACAATTCTCTTTCTGTATTTGATTCAACAATAATCTACCTATCCTCCTTTAAGCTTTGACAAGCCTATGACATATCCAACTGCCAATTGACGTAGGGTCATTTGCATGGATCGAGGGGTATTGTGGGAAACATCCTTTCCTAACATCCTCCCCCGGATGACGACGGAAGTTCCGCTTCTGCGTCAATCAATCGTCCGACATCCAACAGCACGAGTTTCGCCACAGCACGTTGCAGGACTCCTGTATTTGTTTGAATATCCGCTTTCCTCACTACACCATCCTGTCCTGCATATGTTCGAATGACACGTCCCCGAGTCCAACTATTTCGAAGCTTCTCATCTGCAATCACCACAAGTTCACCTACCTTGATCGGCCGCACATCTTGGAACCATTTTGACCTTCTTGTAATCGTTGGTAGATACTCCAACAACCAACGTTTCCAGTAGTGATCTAAAACCATTTGTAATGTGAACCAGCTATCCTTCAACGCAGCTCCTTCTCCAACTGGGTTTTTAACAGGTTGTTTGACACCCTTTGAACTCATCATCAAAAAGTGATTTGGAGTCAAACATTCTTCTGATTCAGTGGCAAGGGGTACAAATGTTAATGGCCGAGAGTTAACCATGTATTCTGCCTCCGCTAGCATGGTTGACAAGGACTCCTCGTCAAGTTTTCGCAATGTCGGAACGCTCCCAAGGGCTACTTTGACCGAGCGCACCATCCTCTCCCAGCATCCACCCATATGAGGAGCTGCTGGAGGGTTGAATCTCCACTGCGTATGAGCTTTTGTGAAGGTACTGCTAAGCTCGACGTTGAGTTTCATTATCTCGTTAGCCAGTTCCTTGCCGGCTCCAACGAAGTTTGTTCCGTTATCCGTAAAAATTTCCAGCGGTGCACCTCGTCGGGCAATGAATCGACGAATTGCCTTCTTGCACGAATCCGTAGACAATGTAGCAGCGACTTCCAAATGAATGGCTCTGATCGTCAAGCAGGTGAAAAGTGCCACCCATCATTTCACTGATGATCTTCCTATTTTCACCAAATAGGGTCCGAAGTAGTCTATTCCTACATAGGAAAATGGACGAACAAAGAGAGTAAGCCTTTCTGGAGGAAGCGAAGCCATCCGTGGTATTATCGGTACTGCTTTGTAGACACGGCCCCAATTGCAATTCTTTTTGACAAAACTTAACCGTCCTCTTAATTTTGAAATGTGAAACTTTTGTCTAATCTCATTTATGACTGTTTCATCATTAGCATGTTTGTGCTGACGGTGGTACCAATCTACAACAAGGCGGGTGATATAGCTGTCCTTCGGGAGAATAATCAAATACCGGGTATCGAATGGTAGAAATTCAGCAGCAGACAAGCGACTATTAATGCGAACAACTCCGTACTCGTCCATCATTGGCGAAAGCTTAACTAGCGAACTAGTTCTCTCCACTCCCTTGAATTGTTCACGTGAAGCTTCCTTATTTGACTTTAAAATGTCGACCGCATCGGGATACGCTTCGTTTTGTGCCAATCTCCACAGAACTCTTTCCGCCTCTATAAGCTCCTCCTTTGACAGATTTCCTGTAGAGTTTGAAGTAGCCGTTTTCCGTTGAGGTCCTATTCGTTTGACGAAATGTATCACGTAGGCTACGCATCTGAGAAGTCGCTCCCGCTTAGAAAACCGCTGAACGAGAATGAGTGGTTGCATTATGGAGTGTTTGTTTAGATAAGCAGGTCGGACTTCTTCATCTGTTTTAGTTATACGGAACTCCTGATCTCCTGGCCAGAATTCTTCGGATTCGTACAGAAAGCGAGGGGCTCGATACCAACGACTATCAGAGGTAAACGAAGGTCCCTTCCCCCATTTAGTTGCTTCATCGGCGACGTTTTGATTGGTTGGAACCCATCTCCATTCCTCTGGCTTGGACAAGTTCAGGATTTCATTGACTCTTAACGCCACAAATTGTCTGTACCGTCGAAGGTCCGACGTGATCCACGTACAGTGAGAGGCAAAATAAAGTGCCCACCTTACCAGTTTTCGAATTTCTCTCATTGATTTGGTTCAAATTAAAGTTAACACACCTAAATCTTTTGTGATATTTTATTTTTGATGTTCTTTTAAAGTTGCACTTACGAAATTTTGATAAAAAAAAGAATTTTACTTAAAGAAAAAGAAAATCAATTTATATTGAAAAAAAAGTAGTGACAAAAATAAGTGCCCACTTCCTTCTTGGCCCCAGAAAAGATGATTTAAGAAAAATAAAAAGCAATTTAATAGTTAATGTGTCCTCCTTTGGCCTTAAGGACTTGCTGGAGGCTCTTCGGCATGCTTTTCACCCAGGTTTTGTAGGTGTTGTGGATCTAGTTCTTCCCAGGCGCGCTCCAAGGCTTCAAAATAATTATTTTTGTTGGTAACACCAGTTTTTTCAACCCTGGCATCGAGAATCGCCCACAAATTCTCGATGGGGTTGAGGTCTGGGCTTTGTGGAGGCCATTCCAGCGGTTTAATCCGACAAGACCGGAAAAAAGACTTGGTCTTCTTTCCAGTATGCTTCGGGTCGTTGTTCTAGAGAAATATGAATTTCTCTTCAAGGCCCGTCTGGATCAGCGAAACCTCCAGATTTTCCAGCAAGATGTTAATGTAGGAATCTGCCATCATTATTCCGTCGATTTTCACAAGGTTTTCTACTCCACTCCATGAAAAACACCCCCAGACCATCACATTTCCTCCTCCATGCTTCACCGTTCCTTGGATGTGGTGCTCTGCATCACACACGAGCCCGCCGCTCTCGGTTAGACAGCTCGAGCTTCAGGAGCGCCACATCCAAGCAACGGTGACGCATGGAAGTGTGATGTGATGAAATGTGATGGTCTGGGGGTGTTTTTCATGGAGTGGAGTAGGAAGCGTCGTGAAAATCGACGGAATAATGACGGCAGATTCCTACATTAACATCTTGCTGGAAAATCTGGAGGTTTCGCTGATCCAGACGGGCCTTGAAGAGAAATTCATATTTCTCTAGAACAACGACCCGAAGCATACTGGAAAGAAGACCAAGTCTTTCTTCCGGTCTTGTCGGATTAAACCGCTGGAATGGCCTCCACAAAGCCCAGACCTCAACCCCATCGAGAATTTGTGGGCGATTCTCGATGCTAGGGTTGAAAAAACTGGTGTTACCAACAAAAATAATTATTTTGAAGCCTTGGAGCGCGCCTGGGAAGAACTAGATCCACAACACCTACAAAACCTGGTGAAAAGCATGCCGAAGAGCCTCCAGCAAGTCCTTAAGGCCAAAGGAGGACACATTAACTATTAAATTGCTTTTTATTTTTCTTAAATCATCTTTTCTGGGGCCAAGAAGGAAGTGGGCACTTATTTTTGTCACTACTTTTTTTTCAATACAAATTGATTTTCTTTTTCTTTAAGTAAAATTCTTTTTTTAATCAAAATTTCGTAAGTGCAACTTTAAAAGAACATCAAAAATAAAATATCACAAAAGATTTAGGTGTGTTAACTTTAATTTGAACCAAATCAATGAGAGAAATTCGAAAACTGGTAAGGTGGGCACTTTATTTGCCTCTCACTGTATGTACAGTAGAGGAATCACACCAAAAATATGTTCGGTGTACCTTCAAAGAGTGTCCTTCTTCAATCGTCTTCCGTAGGCGAGCTCCTAGAACTGCTGCAAGTAATTCTGCACGTGGTGTTGACAAAGGCTGAAGAGGTACAACTTTCGTTTTTGATGACACCAACGCGCAGCGAACAACTCCGCGATCGACAATTCTAAAATATGCAGCCGCAGCGTAGGCTTCTGCACTAGCGTCCACGAATATGTGCAATTGTAGCGTATCAAAGCTGCAGCGTTCATAGCCGGAAAAATAGCAACGTGGCACTTCCATCTCTTCCATTCCCTGTAGACAAATCAGCCATTGCTGCCAGCGAACGAGAATGCTTGTAGGAATCCTTTCATCCCAACCTGTCTTACTTCGCCATACTTCTTGAATCATTATCTTTCCATGAACTACGAAGGTTGAAACTAGTCCCAATTGTCGTTTCGTTGGAATGACGTCACCGGTCAGAATGCCTTTCAAATCTTCGCGAAAATTCAAGGTGAATGAAAATATATCGTCCCTCGGTCGCCATATCATTCCCAACAATCGTTCGCCGCCACATTCCTGGTCTAGAGTCAAAGTCTTCACTACTGTAGGGTGAACCTCACCTATTGCTCTCATAACGTCCTCCTTGTTAGAGATCCAGTTCCGGATATGGAAGCCAGCCTTATCATGAACTTCCATGACTTGTGTAATGAGTTCTACAGCTTCATCTACGGAATCAACACTATCTAAATAGTCATCCACATAGTGTCGCCGAGTTATCGCAATCGCCGCCCTGGGATACTGGTGTTCGTATTCCTTAGCATTTAGGTTCTTGACGAATTGTGCTTGCGTGGGTGAGCACGAGGCGCCAAATATTGCCACATCCATAACCATCGTGTCCAAAGCCGATTCAGTCGAATTCCGCCACAAATACAGCAGAGCACTGCGGTCTTCTTCATGCACCAGAAGTTGGTGGAACATTTCTTTCACATCCGCTGTGATGGCCACCTCTCGTTCACGATAGGCAAACAATATATGTAATAGAGGCGTTAACAGATCAGGACCTTTCATCAACATGGTATTGAGCAATACTCCGTCCAATGTAGCAGCGGCGTCCCAAACGAGCCGCACTTTGTTGGGTTTCTTGGGGTTCAATACCACCCCTAAGGGTAAGAACCACGTTCGTCTATGGTCGAATCGTTGCAGTTCTTCTTCTGTAGCTTTATGAGAATATCCTTTTTCTTGATATTCCGCAATTTGTTTTCGAACATTGTCGTACAAATCGGGATTTTTGCGCAGTCTTCGTTCCAAACACTCCACTTTGCACGGCCAACGTGTATGGGAAGTGAGACATCGGCCACACAGTCGATTTTCCTTCACAACCTTCCATCGATCATCGATAGAGATTCTTTTGAACAATCCGCATGTTTCTATCAGGTGGCCTCTATTCTTACATGATGGACATAAAGGAGTATTTCCTGAAGTATTGGATGGCTCTTTTTGAGCAACAATGTTTTCGCGACTCTTTCCGGTGTATTCACGTCGCCCTTCCGATGATTCTGGGTTTGAATGTGCGTTGACGTACGCCCGGTCTTTTCCCCTAGCTCGATCATCTTTGATCCCTTTCGATGCACCTCCATTCCAAGATACAACACAGCTTGTTGCAGACACAACGTTTGCCATGTATTCTCCGAAAGCACTCAGATCAACTACTGGAAGTTGACGTTGATGTAGAGCCCAATTGAACTTCACCGCTGTTGGTAGTTTCTCAACAAGTTCGTTTAGGAGAACCGGATTCGAAAAATGATTTTCCAGCCCAATAGCTTTCAGATGCCCGCATAAATTTTGCACCACCAAACCGAAACTCACTAGCGTATCCAACCGTTCGTTTTTCGGCGCCGGTGTGTTACGAACTTTAGCTATCAAGCTCTGTACAATTTGTTCTGGCCTTCCGTACAGAAGCTGCAAAGTGGAAATCACTTGCGCCACAGTGGAGGGGTGTAGCAGAAAGCTGCAAACTGCTTCTTTGGCACTTCCTTTCAAGCACCTTTGAAGACGAAGCAAGTTTTCAGAATCTGAGTAGCCACAAGCTTGAGTTGAATGGTTGTAGCTACTGATAAATAGTGGCCAATCTATTGGGTCACCCGCAAAAATAGGTAATTCTCGATTAACCACTTGTCTGGCCGTCAACTGCTGGGGAGTTGGTGCCAATTGAGGAGGAATAACTACATTGTTCAATACAGGGGGAGCCGAAACTGGGGAATTAAACACTGGATATTGAAGTTGATTGTGCCTAACGGAAAAATTATCAGTACTCCTACACTCTGCGTCGAAGTTTGAGCGCCCACCCACAGGCGTGTTGATTTCAGGTACGTTGGAGCTCCGGTCGCGAAAACGGACATCATGTGAAGGCGGCAGAGTACCACTTTGCAAAGCATCACTTACCGGAAATTCACTGGAATGAGTCGAGATATTACCAAATGCAGGAAGCGACTTTTGCTGATAGCCACTTACAGTATTGGACAAAACATTTGCAACTTTTTCGATTTTCCATACAAAATGCCCAACTTTGGTAAGCTAGATCTCAGTAATTTATCGACCGATTTGAATGAAACTTTCACAGAACATCAGATATAACTTGAATTTTAACATATAATTTTGAATAATTTTTCCAATCACGAGTTTATACGTAATAACGGTTTGACTAAAGTGTAATTTTCGACGAAAAATTCAAAACTTTTTATCTCAAAATCTGAAAGCTCTACACAAAAACTGTCTTCAGCAAACTTATTCATCTCGTCAAAATCTACAACTTTGCTGAGGATACCATGAAGCTATTCCTTCAATATATTTAGTTATGTCAATTATAAAAAATCGTCAAAAAATTCACTTTAGTCAAACCGTTACTGCTTTTCAACTTGTGATTAGAAAAATCACTCAAAAATATATGCTAAAATTCAAGTTATGTCTGATATTCTGTGAAAATTTCATTCAAATCGGTCCATAAATAACCGAGATATAGTTCATCAAAGTTGGTCATTTTGTATGGAAAATCGAAAAAGTTGCAAATGTTTTGTCCAATACTGTATGTACCAGATGTCTTCTTGGCGAGGAAGCTCGATGTGTTCACGAAGGTTTACTGAATTTGGTATCGATGAGATGGGAAGACCAGTCAACGGCCGCAGGTTGGAAATTCCATCGCCCCGATTCACTGTCATCGACGCTGGGTGTTTAAATCGATTCTCTTGATTTTGCGTGTAGTTTCTGTATTCTCGCTCCACACATCGTAGGTGTTCCAACTCCTTCTGCTGCTGCTCGATGAGGTTGCCGTGCTCTTGTCTATGACGATGCATCTGTTGTTCCAACTCAATGCATTCTCGTTGCTTTTGTTGGATTATCCGCTCTTTCTCTTGCTCATGTTCCTTCATTTGTTGTATCAGCTCTAAATTTCGTAATTCCCCATCATCTTTTTGCATCTCCAGTCGATTTAGCTGATTTACTAACTCCAGCTCACGTTGGCGACGAATATCGTTTTGTTTAAGATGTTCCTTTTCCATTTCGAGATTTGTGGTGCGAGAACGCCATTGTTCGTAGGTTACGTGGGTCTTCAATTTTGGGATCGTACCGGTTTTCGATTGCATCTCTACCGGTTTGTTCAAGAGATCATCGAGGGGTCCTACCACATCAACGAACGATAGCGCAGGTGAGATCCTTTTTCGATTGGATCCACCGATAGCTCCGATATCTTTTGATTCGTCCTCATCTGTCTCTCCGATCTCAATACTTCCCGTGGTTGGCGGAACGAAAGCTAATTCTCGGCTCTTATCATTCAAACGTAACCGTACCGGTGCTGGCTGGACCAAACCGCTGGCAGTATTAGGCAACGGCGTACGTACGGGTGTTGATGATGCGTGACCTTCATTGGCAACAATCACATTTGGATCGAAATCCCTTTCATTAACGATGACGGTATTTCCGGGCAACAGTCCACCGACTCCATGGGCAACCCTAGCGACATCGTCTACCCAGTTCTGAATTCGATTTTGGCTTGCCGGGCGACTGTGCTGACTACGACGGCTACTAGCTGAACTAGCAATTTCTTGCTCATCTTGCTGCCGAAGCAAATCGAACCTTTTGGCGATGTATTGTTTTTCGCGCTCAAACTTATCCTTCCTTTTCCTACTGTGCTAATTCTTCCTCGTGCATCCTCTCCAAAAGCTTCCTCTCCTCTTCAAGGTGCTCTAGCTCCCGGGCAATCCTCGCCTGTCGTACACTGGACGTAGTGGTGCGACTTGTTCTGGAACTCGCTGGTAGAACACACAATTTGCACGCAAAGGCTTCCTTCCGAACCGTCGATTGCTTGACGTTGGCGCAAGAAAAATGGTACCAACGGGAACAGCACCGGCATTGGACCATGAATAGTTCGGCATTATTGGGTTTGTTACAACCACCGCATTCAATCTTATCACCTCCCTCGACATCGATGATAGACGGCTCAAACGAATTTGACGAGTGGTTTTCCTCCAGTGAATCCGTCTCAACTTGGAGGTTGGGATTTACACTCTCCTTCGCAGCTCGTGTTTTCGATCGCGTCTGGCGAATCATTGAAAGTCGTGGTGGGTTGGACATTCCAATGTAAATTTTTCGAGTTTTCTGTGGTCACACTATTTTTCGGACAATCCGCGTATCAAAACTCGTTTGTTTGGATAGAGTAAGCTCGAAGCTGCAATATATATTTCTTAGAAAACCATTTCAATTAGGGAAATTACCTGTCTTACAATTTGTCTTCTATAGTGTTCAATAGCCACAGAATATCAATCCAACTCAAATTGCAGAATTTCTATATCTAAAGTATATAAATTTAAACATAAGATTTTAAATGAATTCAACTTTTTTTTTAATAACAAATTTACCGTGATAACAAAATCAACAATTCTCTTTCTGTATTTGATTCAACAATAATCTACCTATTCTTCTTTAAGCTTTGACAAGCCTATGACATATCCAACTGCCAATTGGCGTTGGGTCATTTGCATGGATCGAGGGGTATTGTGGGCAACATCTTTTCCTAACATAATTGGAATAGGTTTTAAGGGATCTTTTACAGTTTCTATTCACTTGCCAATTTATCAATAAGTCTTGTTATCTAGGTATTTATGTTGAATATTGGAGATACCGTCGTTGGGGGTGAGAATGGGTCAAAAACTGATACAGTACTACAAGTAATGTCCCGATTTTGTCAGCCCCATGCTGCATTTAGGGTTGACAAAATCGGAAAAGAGCTAAAATCGGGAAAAAATCGACTGTTTTCAAGTTTAATTTTAACTTAAGACTTCTTTGTCTTTGTGGAGCAACTTTATTACAAAAAAATAGGTAAGTCTGAAATTTCAAACTAAAAACAATTAGACTTTGCTCTTTCATTTGAGACCAAAATCAAAAAAATCGGTCGGGGGTCGAGAACATTTTTTTTAATTTTGTGTAAAGTATTTATGGATATGTGTTTTTGCACCGACGCACATTGCGTTGAACGTACGGAGATACGGGACAAAATGCAAGATTAAACCGTTTGCATACCTTGGCATGGAAATTAAAGTTTTTCTTAGTCAAAAGGGCTGTAAAAAGCATACATGACATATGACATACGCATAATCGCAAAACTGTCTCAAGCATCATTTTAAATATTTCCCTCAAAAACCCTTGAAAATCTTACTTAAATTGGTCATTATGATGTAAGAAGTTATTAGGAAATATTTCTCGTATAACTTATGATCTCGTCCTAAGGTGAAGATGCATCGAAGTCAAACCTCGAATTTTCAAGAGCACAAATCTAAAGAACCTGACAACCTTATGCGTTGAACTTTTTGTTGATTGGTCGCTATCTGCGAGTGACCAGTGAGCTACCGGTTGTCTGCTTCTCTGGACTTGTGCTTTTGAAAATTCGAGGTTTGGCTTCTATGTGAGCAATTCTCGCTGAAACCAGGCCGCCATCGGCACCCATCGTTAGAATTCCAATTTTATGTCACTGATCGCTAGCTTTCGATAAAACTTAAGGGTGGTCCTTTTTGTTTTCTCAAATTGGTGGACCCCTCGTACGCCAGCTAGCTAAACAGTTTGCAAAAAAGCCCATTTTTTGATAAATCTTGGGTATTTCTTCACGTGATATGTCTCATATTTCCCTTGGAACACATACCAAACTTAATGGCATCGTATAGAGAAAGGATATAGCTTTCATTTGAAGTTAAAAAAAATCCGGCGGCCATTTTGAATTTGGCCGCCATCTTGAATTTTGTTAGAAAAATCGTCCATCTAATCCAATTGCAAATTATATGTAATGTTTAGCTTTTCGGTAGTTGTTAGAAAAATCGTTTTTTCACCATTAGCGCACCGCTCGTTTTGAATTCTGAGATCACCATCAGAAAGCTGAGGAAAAATTGCGTAAGATAGGCTACAGAAACTAGGTGTGCAATGGTATTTACCCTATGAAATGAACGATTTTCTAAAACATGTTCCACGATTTTGACGTATATGGCGAGTGCAATCAATGCAAACATCATTTTTTGTACAACAAAGATACAAGTTTTCAATAGTTGGTGTATTTTTCGAGTCAGATGAAGAATAGGAGTATTATTTAGAGTGAAAAAATCTGGCGGCCATCTTGGATTTTGACGCCATCTTGGTTTTAAGTATTAGAATGAGTTTTCACCTTGATAACACTCAACATGTTGAATTTTAATGCCACCGTTGCACTTACTATTCTTCTTATTCTTTTTTTTTTCTGACGTTACGTCCCTACTGGAATAGAGCCAGCCCCTAAGCTTCAAAAATAAATTAACAAGTAGAATTTTTAACGCTTATTTGCCACCTGAATGATTGTTCTGCATATCTGCAAGTTGAAAAATAGCATTAATTCTTTCATTTATTTGGTCTAAAACCATTGATAGAAATGAACAATCTGTTGAACAGCTAAAATAAAATAAGAAATAAAGAATCTGTTCGTTTTTTAACGGAGATCTTTAATTAATTAAACATGAAGAGCGCTGAGATGGTAAAAAATCATTCTACTGCTAAAAACTAAGATGGCGTCGAAATCCAAGATGGCCACCAGATTTTCCAAACTCAAAATGATTCACCTGCGTTTCGGCATTACGTCCACATTAGAACAAAGCCTGCTTCTCACCTTTCAATTTCGCTATTTTTCACATGCATGTTGGGTGTTAGTGAAAACAATACTTTATGATTCAGAAAATCAAGGATTTTTTTTTGCTTAAAAATTTAAGATTTCCATTCTAAATTAATGCACTTTCGGAAATGTTTTACGTTAAAACTACAGATATTACCACAAAACTTACTAATGTCGCAAAAATTTATAAACTTCATTCGATGACAAAAAAAGCATATGGTAAAAAAAAATATTTGTTTATTTCAATCAATGTTTTTGGACGGTTTTTATTCAATAAATTTATTTATTCATAATAACTGAATTCAAAGATATGTCGAGAATTACTCTGTTATTAAAAATCGTATTATAAAAGAAAATTCCTATTTAATAACCTGTATTTATAACTAACAAAGCTGAGTATCAGGCTCGGTTCCACTAGGGACGTAACGTCAGGAAAATGAAGAATAATAAGAAGAAGAGTATACGTAACCTTGTTTTTATTGGTAACCTCTAAATTAGACATGCTGAGTGCTATCAAGGTGAAAAATTCATTCTACTAGTCAAAATCAAGATGGCGTCAAAATCCAAGATGGCCGCCAGATTTTATCACTCTAAATAATACTCCTATTCTTCATCTGACTCGAAAAATACACCAACTATTGAAAACTTGTATTTTTGTTGTACAAAAAATGATGTTTGCATTGATTGCACTCGCCATATACGTCAAAATCGTGGAACATGTTTTAGAAAATCGTTCATTTCATAGGGTAAATACCATTGCACACCTAGTTTCTGTAGCCTATCTTACGCAATTTTTCCTCAGCTTTCTGATGGTGATCTCAGAATTCAAAACGAGCGGTGCGCTAATGGTAAAAAAACGATTTTTCTAACAAAATTCAAGATGGCGGCCAAATTCAAAATGGCCGCCGGATTTTTTTAACTTCAAATGAAAGCTATATCCTTTCTCTATACGATGCCATTAAGTTTGGTATGTGTTCCAAGGGAAATATGAGACATATCACGTGAAGAAATACCCAAGATTTATCAAAAAATGGGCTTTTTTGCAAACTGTTTAGCTAGCTGGCGTACGAGGGGTCCACCAATTTGAGAAAACAAAAAGGACCACCCTTAAGTTTTATCGAAAGCTAGCGATCAGTGACATAAAATTGGAATTCTAACGATGGGTGCCGATGGCGGCCTGGTTTCAGCGAGAATTGCTCATGTATCTTCACTCTAAAAAACCATTGGTAACCGAGGGTGTAGCTCGTTGTTATTAAGCAGATAAACGGACCAAAATAAAAACTGTCACCGCTGGGAGACAGAGGAGTATCTTCTCTTCATTTTAGCATTGTGAAATAAAGTGTAAATCCATTCGTTTGCTCAGTAATAACAAGTTACACACTTGGTCACCTATGACTTTTAGGACGAGATTATAAATTATGCGAGATTTCTCTTTTTACTCAGCGATACAAAAGTGAAATACCGGAATCTTTTCAAATGTATTACATACTTGACCATAAATTACAAATCTTGATAATTGATTTAATTTAATTTAAATAGTTGCTTTATTTGTTATTATAATAGGTGGATACTAATAGATGGATAACAGTTTTATAAAATTACCGGTCGCATTTGAAAAAAAAACAAGGCACTAAAATCTCGACTAATATCCATTCTCCAGTATTTCTAGTATACTTAAATATTTACTTACAGATATACATACGTACATTCATTTATATATACATTCAAACATATGTACATTAGGGCGATTCAAACTTTAAAATTGAAAATCCAATCTATCCTATGCTACTTAGCATCCTTATCATAAAAATAGTGTACTGTGAAATTTTCAGCTTTCTTCTTTGAAAGTGGCCCAAAGACAATGTAGGTTTATATGGAAATTACTATGGAGAAATTTTGAGAAATGTTCCAAATACGCTAGTACTGTAATGTAAGTAGAAACTCATCATCACATATTGAAAAATCATTCTTCAAACCTTAATGAAAGATGTTGCTGAAGAAACAAATCCCTTTGAGATAATTTTGTTTGTGATTTTTGTACATGTTTGCAGAACTATAATCCCATATAAATCTTACCCAGTGAACACACGATCGTATATAATAGGATATAATAGTACAAATGTGGAGGCGATATACGTACATATTGCATGCAGCTTAATGGCGCATGTACGTATATCGCCTCCACTTTTGTACTCATATGCGCTGTCGTATACGAGTTTGTGTTTACTGGGTAATAATTGCAAACAAACTCATGAATATCTCTTCTGCTATCCGTCGGATTGAATTTCTCTCTTCAGCAAGTTTCTTTATGATAGTTTGAAGAATGAGTTTTTACAATGGGATAATAAGTTTGTTCTTACTGTACAAGCGTGTTTGTACATTACATTACAAGCGTGTTTGAAACATATCTCAAAATTTCTTCATAGTAATTTCCACGTAAGCCTACATTGTCTTTGGGCATTTAAATCACCTCGTAGAAAGCTGAAAATTTCACAGAACTTTGTTGTTATAGTTAGGATGGCAAATAACAAATGGGAGAATGGATTCTCAAACATTTTTAAATATTGATCCGAGATATACGCAAGTACAAACATATGTGCAAGTTCCTCGAAATCAATAAAAAAAAATTACTCTAGACCCTCCGACCGATTTTTTTGGTTTTTGCTGCAAATGAACGCAAGAGACTTGGACTTTATTGTGGCGAAGTTTCAGACTTACCTATTTTTTTGTAATAAATTTGTTCTACGAAACACACCGTGAAGGACTTAGTTTTATGATTTTGTTAATATAAACATTGTTTTTCATTTCCATTTTCTATGTACAGTAATCCAAAGTAACATGGATCAGTTTCTTGGATAATTATTAAAAATTTCAAATTTCATCGTTTCAGCCTTCAGTTGATTGTATAGACGTGGCCAAGGTCACAATTGACTTTATGCACCCAATATTGCCCGCGCTTACTCTGACGAAAATAAATATACATTTAAGCTTGACAAAATTGGGAAAAAAGGATGCTAAAATCGGGGATAGACAAAATCGGGTAAAAAAAGGTGTTAAAATCAGGGGTAGTCAAAATCGGGTTATTACTGTGTTTATTGAATAACCATCGCAATTTAACTCCAATAAACATAAAATTTGGGCTCTTTGCTCTTTGATGGTGCATTAACAACTGTACAAAAAATTAAAGAAAAATATTTATTAACCACGGTGTTACAAGTGACTAAAAAATGAACCAATCTCACCCCTTGGATGGGGTGAAATAATTTGTATTTGAGAATATTATTGCAAAACCCTTCACAACTGAAAAAAAATGATAAAAAACGATGCAAACAAGACAAAAATACAACTAAGATGTTTCACAAAACCCACTTAACAGTACGATTGTACCAAAAAATGGAAGAGCTATGTGCACAATGCATGTAAAACCAGCATTTATCGTCAAGTTTGCATTAATTTGGTTGTTTTTTTTTCGTGTAAAATGTCTTCAATGTCTTATCTTCAATATCATCTTTCCATGTAGCCCATTCAGTCTCCCTAAAGGCGTATCAATACAGTGATTATTTTAAAAACTCGCAACATTTCGAGATCAATAGATGTCAGGTAGTTTGCCAAGTTGTTGACGTCTAAACCGGCATTTCCGAGATCCAACGACTTTCTTGTACTTCCGCGAGATGTTTCTTAATATGAAAATACTAATAAATAATTGAATTTGAAAAAAAATCCATTTGTTAATTTTACGATGTTGCTGCGCATGAAAATCAGTTGCTGGTTTAAGAAGCTGTCTAAATGTTATTAAAGACATAGAATCCACAAAGAGACTTGTTCGATGTTTCAGTGATGCTATATTTAGTACGAAATAGCACATCTTAATGGAGAAAGAGTACACACACACGGCACTAAAACGGTAAAAAGTAGAGTTGTGATTTCATTCCCTATTGTTTTTTCTTGACCCAATCTCACCACCATTTCTAATATTTCAGAAACCGTATCGAAAACATTGGAAGTTATGTGAAAAAATCAACCAGATTCCGGAAAATACGAGTAAAGTGTACTGAAAAGACTTTTAGCCTTCCACTAATATAACAGTAGAGGTTGAAAAACATGCGTGATACTTTTCACAGTAGAATTTTAATGTTGTAAGATTTTTCTAGTTTATACTAACAAGTTTATTGACATATGGAACGAAAACTACTGTTCTTAAAAGTGTAAATTTTGATTGATGATGAGTAATAATATGATCCCTTGCACATGAATTATAAATTTTGGTAATATCAGCGTTATTGACTAAAATATATTATGAATCATATTTATCCGTTTTGACCCAATCTCACCTTCTAGACCCATCGATGGTAGTCGCGAAGAAAGCGCAAAACTTCTTGAATTTACAAGCAAAAAAGGGTTAGAAGTTGATGCTTGAGTTTTACACAATTTTTTATTCTGGTTTCCATAGCTTCATAGTTTCATTATTGAAAAATTCTGTATTTTTTTCTAGGTCAATTGACGCAACATTTTAGAGGGAGGAATCGTTCCCAATTATTAATTCTGAGCCACAATTAAACATACATGTTTAGCTATTGTTTTACATTGAACAGGTATTGCAATAGTTATTGATGCCATAAGTTGCAAAATGATGATTGTTTCAGCACGAGTCGTACATTTATACGACGTTGTATAGATACGACGAGTTCTGAAAAAATCGAGTTTGACAACGCGTTGCATACAATTTTTTTTTTGCAATTAGGCCGGAACAAATCTTAAAATCTTCTTTTGTCACCTTCCATCAAAATGTGTCGAGGGGGGGGACAATAAATAATAAAATGAAAATTCAGTTGAATTTATAGTTTTTTTATACTCATATGCTGCAAAACTATGTTTATGGCATATAAAACCGTCAAATCAAAATATTTTGAACAATTACTATGCCAGGTTTTTTTTTTATTTTTCATAACATTAATATTTTTGCCTTCCTGTCTGTTGAGTTTTGATGAGAGAAAATATTAAACTTTCAAATTGTATTTTAGCTAGGAACACTGCAGAAATGTTGCACTTGGATGCAACTTTAAAATAAATTTAGATTATTTTAATTTGATTTAACATATAGGTATGTAACATTTTGTTTGTAAACATATTTCACTAGATTACTTTTGGTAATTTTGGTCAAATTTTGCGCCTGTTGTTCAATATTGCGCTTGAAGGTGTCATGCGAAGAGCCGGACTTAACAGTTGAGGCACGATTTCCACGAGATCCGGACAATTTGTTTGCTTCGCGGACGACATGGATGTTATTGGTAGAAAATTTGAAACGGTGGCAGATTTGTTCACCCGCCTAAAACGCGAAGCAAAAAGAATCAGGCTAATGGTGAATGCGTCGAAAACAAAGAACATGCTGGTAGGCGGAACTGAGAGCGACAGGGCCCGCCTAAGAAGCAGTGCCACGATAGACGAGGATACCTTCGAGGTGGTGCATGAGTTCGTCTACCTCGGATCCTTGCTGACGGGTGACAACAATGTTAGTCGGGAAATACGAAGGCGCATCATCTGTGGAAGTCATGCCTATGAGCAAGAAGAAACTGCGGTCAGGAAAGATTCACCCTCGCACTAAATGCACGATGTACAAAACGCTCAAAACCGGTAGTCCTCTACGGGCATGAGACGTGGATAATAGGCACTGTTCGGAATTTAAATCATGTTCATAATTTTCGACAAAACGGTATACAAATTTTTATACTAGTTTCCTTAGCGAAGCGCACATTGTAGGCGTAATCAATGGCGTTTAAATTTGTACCAATTTTGTTTACGTTGTGTTGCGTTGCGTGGTAACGGAGTATTTCGTAGATTGCATACTGAAAACTGTCATGTTAGTTAGGTACTCTATAACTTTTACTCCAATTACTCATGGAAAACTATTTTGGATGACGCAGGTAGATCACCTTTACGAGGTGCGTTACGGGGTAAGATCTACCATATTGTACTCTTGTTGTATCTGTTCTTGTGAATGCTTATAAGTTACGGTCGGAAGAGTTTAAGAGAGTAACAAGTCACTAAGACCCACCTATTTGTCCTAGATGATGAGGAGGTCGAAGTGGAAAAATGGCTCAATCAGTATCTGAGGTTGGTTTCAACTCATGAGACAATTTCTTTCCGAGTTCAAGAGTTTATCATTCGATATCTAGGAGGGAAACAATTCCGAATCGGTGGAGTAGCAGAACTCTTGAATTCTAAAATAAGCTTTCTGTTTCAAGGAATCTAAATGTCTCATGCGATGAAACCTGTTCACAGTTTCAAAAAACGTCTTTGAATCTTATAAGTAGAAGCAAGCAATAATTTGATACGCTAGAGTACCGATGCATAGTCAAAATCAGTATCATTCATCCAGTTTAGTGGCCCAACTTGATTAGGGCGCGCTTTTGAGAGTTTGATGGTGACAAACTGTTTTCTCCAAAAGGTTAGCGGTATCTTTTTCTAAAGAGGATCTATGAAAAATGGTAAAGAATGATATTTGTATAAAAAACGACTATTTCATTATTTCTCAATAGTAATGGAGTAGAACGACATGCACTGAACAAAGGACACGGGTATACCACAAAAGATCAAAGAAAACTGGTCGCAGTGGTTCATCCCGAACAGAAACAGAAAAAAAAAATTTTTGGATGAAATAGTTATACAATCTTCTCCGTTACGAGGAAAGGAAAGGAAAATGATGATATGACACCTACTTGTAGAGAGGCCAGATACTCACCAACGCCCTCATAGATGTCAAGGAGTTGGATGATGGAAAGGGTTATGGTCTAGGATTCACGTTAAGCGAGTGATGCGATCGGATTGAAATTTTGTGAACGTGTAGTTTAGTATACGTTTTGTAATTGGGTGTAAGTGTGAATGTAGTGTTTCAATCATTGTTAGGGGTGACGTTGCTAAGAAAGTTAATGTCACTCCATGCGCGTTCGTCTTCCAGGGATGAGACACAGGTATTTCCACCTTGTGCCCTAGCTAAGAAACCTAGTGGGCGAAAGATTAGACAAGTGGAGGCGTACAGATGATAGCACTAAAATACCAAACTGACATCCCATCTTTACGACAACAGCGACAGTCGCGAATAATTCTTTATCCCTGAAGAAGATCCAAATTGGGATCGAAACGTTGGAGCTAAGAAAATAAATTCGTGAGCCTTTTATAAGACTGCAAGCCAGAAACGAATTCTTTAAAAGCAAAAACCCAGTCGAATATCACTAGCTAAGAAGCTTTGGTTTGAGCGCCAATACTTGCTATTAAATTTGTACCAATTTTTTGCCACCTTAAATAAAACCAATAATCTTTTTTCTGAAAAAATGTTACGATACTAATCGTTGTATTACATGTATATGAAATACTTTAAATCGTTTCTGTTTTCGAGGAATTAACACAATGTTACTTACTTCGATCTGGCTGAGTGCCAACCTACTGGTGGAAAGGTGCCGCTAACAGCAACCTAATATAATCTCATATCTTCGTTTTCCACGTGGTTCTGCTTTTGCCATATTCCCGCGCGAGAATTGTGGGAGGATACCAACGCAAATATTTTGCCTCTCTCCGCTTCGTGCAGCTGTAGCTATACCAGCAGCGTATGCAACAGACACACTCCCGCTTTGGTTTTTATGGGAACAGGCGCGTTTTCAATTAATTTAATGAAATAAAATATTGATTCGATATTGGCTTTTAGATAAATGACATGGAATTGTGCTTGTTTTTGTGAGCTGCTCGAAGATTAAAATTGCTTTTTGTGGAGAATGCTCGGTCATTGATGGGTGTGTGTGGTTCTATCACATTTCGCCAAAAAACATTCGCCCGAATTCTAAACGTCTGAATGTTAGAAATGCCCGAAACTCAAAAAGTTCAGAAAATATATTTTATATAGTATAAAATTAAATAAATCTACAGATAATTTCGATGATGAAATAACAGTTCATGCAACAAGTTCCAAAATGATGATTATTACAGTACGAGTGAGTTCTGCAGTGAATTGCGTACAATATTTTTTTTTGCAATTTTGTAGAAAACCACTTAAGGGTATCAGAAATCATGACGGAATGCATTCAACATTATTTTGAAATTTCTGAAAATGGTTTTGCAATGATTCATAGCTCAAATCAAAACAAATGCGCAATGAGAAAGCGATGTGTAATATTCATATGAGCAAATGATTTCAGTCCCGTAATTACTTAAGGTGAAGATGAATCGAAGCCAAACTTCAAATTTTCAAGAGCACAAATCTGGAGAATCGAACACCCGTTTGAACTGAAAACATAATCGATTGGTTAACATCAGCTAGTGTCCAATCGATTATGTTTTCAGCTTGAATGAATGTTTGGTTCTCCAGATTTGTGCTCTTGAAAATTTGAAGTTTGGCTTCGATTCATCTTCACCTTAAATCTATCTTATGTGCCATAAAACTTTTCGGGCGAATGGTTTTCGGGGAAATGTGATAGACTCGTGTGAGTAACGAGCAAATTTGAAGATAATCACCATTATGCGGTACTTTACCAACTAGCTATTGTCTTTGGCTAAGAGCTTTTCGAATAATTATATTAGTATCCACCCCTTATAATTGGCTGCATTACCTTCAATTATATTACGTAGAAGCTCACCGCACCATCCACTCCCACGCAACGATTCGCCACATGACACATGTTGGGGCTTGCACATGTCTTATGCCATTTTCGCGCCAACGTCAAGGCTGAAAGGTTTATGAAGAGAAATTACCACTTTTCTGTCACTTGGCTCGTATTTTTCTGCCAGTTTTTCCGTTCACTCACTCACTCACTCGACTCACTCAGTTTGGTGCGCTCTTTTGAGCAATTCCGGCAGCAGCGGCAACCATCAACGAGTGGCAATATAGCAAGGATCTGGGAGTTGCGTATATATTTGAAAACATTAAAATGCTCTTTAAAACATTTATATCGGCTACAAGCAAAACCCATTCCCCGTTAAAAGCATTGTTGTCGTTCGGCTGGTTGGGATGTATGGTGCGATGGGGGCCTTTGCTACTCACTTGCAATCTCGCCGGTTTATTTGTGTGTATGTGTAGAAATGGTATGGCTTTTCTGCAGCGTGTGATTTGTGTACAACTTAAAAGGTTTTACTTAGCATCGCCAGGCGGAAAACTTGCAAGCCAGAAAGTGATGCGAGATGTGATACCTACACAGTCTTGATCTTGCTGAACAATATTATCAAAAATCAATTATGCTTCAACAGGTAATTGTAGGAAAATAATGTCAATAGTAGATGCACATTCGATTTTTTACTATTCCTTCTCCATAACTAACTGCAGATCAACTACGAGTACCCAACATTTCCCCAATGGATGAAGTGGTAAATCCTAATGAAATGGTTGTAAACTGTCGTGAAGGTAAACTCCTTTTTGATACTCAAAAAAATATTTTATGATTCATTCATTTGATCACAAATTTTACTACAAAGATTACTCTAAAAGCACAAAAGATATTTATTTTGAGCTTTTGATAGGATTTGTTCCGGAGATATCTAGAGATTCCTCCCAGAAAACGGTAACTAAGTACTCCTTGCCATCTATGGAGTTCTCAAGGTATTCTAAAGGACTTTTCAAGATTTTCTTTCTTAAGTTCCTCCAAGGATTTTGTCTCCAAAGGGAGATGCTTTCTGGTGTTCTCTTGAACTTGAGGACAAAATTTCAGAAGGGTCAAAAGACAAAACCTCAAAGGATGTCACAAATGCAGTAATACTAGAACAACTAGAGTCAAAAAACATATTTTTCTTGCACCATGAATGGGGAAAAATGCTCCAAATCGGTCAAATTTCGAGCAACACAAAAACTTTTTTGGCAAAGTTGATTCAAATTTGACAACCTTGCCTAAGAGTATGTACCATTATTTCAGCAAAATATTATGTATGTGGAATTTTGGACCACCCTAGTTTTAGTTACCATTGAATCAAAGCCTACGTTTTCAAAAATA
Organism: Aedes aegypti; assembly: GCF_002204515.2. Classification (NCBI taxonomy): domain Eukaryota; kingdom Metazoa; phylum Arthropoda; class Insecta; order Diptera; family Culicidae; genus Aedes; species Aedes aegypti. Next base: position 255,085,722 of record NC_035109.1, on the reverse strand, counting down.
TTTTTTTAAAAGACCTGTTGCAAGATTTCGAACCACTTAAAGGCTTTCCAAAATCTATGCGATTTTTTACGGCGATTTTTTGCGCTCATCAAACAGTTCTTGCAGCGAAACATAAATGAAATCGCGGCGATTGTTTGTCGCTGTCGCCGTAAAAAGTCGCTTAGATCTGGGGGAGCCTTAACAGAAGCTGCACGATGTTGTTCTGTGCCGAGTTTTTAAAGCCGGGAATAACGTTCATTGCTACTCACAACTAGGGTTACCATCCGTCCTGATTTAGCACGGATGGTCCTGATTTTGAGATTTTATTGAGGTGTCCTGATTTATTTTTCATATTGTCCAGCTTTTTTCTGCACTATGGAATTTCAAAGATAATTGGTTGGTGTTCAGAAAAACCGGACTAGCTGATACTTTGGCGTTCTAAAGATTTGTTGGCAATTTTATGAATTCTGATTTTTCCGATATTCCTTTTGTACAGACGTATCGTTAAATAGATAAGCTCCATTATTCCAACAAATAATGCAAATATTTTGATATTTCGAATACTTGAGTTACGTTTTCCTAAAATGAGCGAATCTCTAATATGATTTTTTTTAGATTTTATGAATAACACTCGGTTGTTCTCTGGGATTCTTAGTAATTTTCGATCGTGATTTTGATCAGATACTATGCAGAAAAGTTGGCTTCCTTTTTTCCATTCTTGTTTCGTCGTTTTGAATGTCCTTCGCTTCCACATGTAGCTTTTATATACCGCGCGTTTTGAAAACGTTTTACCCTTCTTACAACCATAAGAAGGGTATAAAGATCGCTTGAAAAACCGACTTTTGATCCGAGGCCCGGAGGGCCAAGTCTCATATACCAATCGATAGAGCTCGACGAACTGAGCACATGTCCGTGTGTGTGTATGTGTGTGTGTATGTGTGTGTGTATGTGTGTGTGTATGTGTGTGTGTGTTACAAAAAATGTCACTCAATTATCTCAGCTGTTTGTCAACCGATTTAAACACTTTTAGCTCTAAATGAAAGCTACAACATTCCCATAGAACGCTATTGAATTTCATTGCGATCGGACATTTCGTTACAGAGTTATGATTCAAACAGTATCGTGAAGTACTAGAAAAAGCATATTTTATTACTTTCAACTGTCTGCATTTTGATCAATTTCTCAGCCATTTTTGAACCGATTCGAGTTCTTTTATCGACTTATGGAAGCTCTAACATTCATTCATAACCCTTCAAATTTTCATTGAAATCGGATTATTTGTTACAGAGATATCAATAGAAGAATTTTGTAAAGTACTGGAAATAAATAAGTTTATTTTAGAATATTCAATTTTTTACATTTTGATCAATTTCTCAGCTATTTTTGATCCGATTTGAGCTCTTTTTCCATCGATTGAAAGCTTTGACATCATTCATAAACATGCTGCAATCGAACGTAAAGTTACAGAGATAAAAATCGATTTTATCCAAAAAAATCTCTAAAATTCCTCTTTTTACCCTTCTTACAACCATAAGAAGGGTATAAAGATCGCTTGAAAAACCGACTTTTGATCCGAGGCCCGGAGGGCCAAGTCTCATATACCAATCGATAGAGCTCGACGAACTGAGCACATGTCCGTGTGTGTGTATGTGTGTGTGTATGTGTGTGCGTATGTGTGTGTGTATGTGTGTGTGTGTTACAAAAAATGTCACTCAATTATCTCAGCCGTTTGTCAACCGATTTAAACACTTTTAGCTCTAAAAGAAAGCTACAATATTCCCATAGAACGCTATTGAATTTCATTGCGATCGGACATTTCGTTACAGAGTTATGATTCAAACAGTATCGTGAAGTACTAGAAAAAGCATATTCTAATATTTTCAACTGTCTGCATTTTGATCGATATCTCAGCCATTTTTGAACCGATTTAAGTTCTTTTATCGGCTAATGAAAGCTCTGACATTCAATCATAAGCCTTCAAATTTTCATTGAAATCGGATTACTAGTTTCAGAGATGTCATTGGAAGAATTTTTTAAAGTACTGAAAAAAAAAATTCTCTGAAATATTCACTTTTTTACATTTTGATCAATTTCTCAGCTATTTTTAATCCAATTTAAGCTCTTTTTTCGTCGATTGAAAGCTCGGATATCATTCACAACCATATTGCAATCGAATTATGAATTACAGAGATAAAAATCATTATTTTCAAAAATCTCTAAAATTCCCCTTTTTTTAATTTAAACTTGCACATAAATCTTAAAAAAATCGCTGGCAAAATCATTTTAGGACATCAATTTTTCATTTTTCGATATTATTTTACAGGATGGCAACATGGGTTTATAGACCCTCTTAAACTATGATAATAAGCGTATGAAAACTAATAAAGTTCGATATCCGCCTTTTGACGTGCAGTTTCCTGGACTTTTTCGCAAACCATTAAACTATTAAGGCAGATAGAACATAGTCACAACATCCTAAAGTTTAGTTATACACCGGGGATTCGCTGTTTGGAACATCTAGCGAATCCGACCCGTTAGTAGGAAAGACTGACAGCTGGTGTAAATGCTCCACACGAACGCATCTGGACAGCAAATCGCCACAAAACGCACATATACATACGCATTTGTTCTATATATGGAGACTTCAAAGCGACGATTCTCAGACGTCAGTCAGTTTGACATTTTCTGTTGACATTTGAGTGCTTTTGGTTGGAATATTTTCCAACCAGCGAACATCCAACCATCGAGTCATTCCATGTAGCGGAACCCCAACGAGCGAATCCCCACTGTACTGGTACAAGGTTCCAAATGAATGATGAATAATAATTATCTCATACCTGTATGGAAATGTAAGAAGGGTTCAGTCTCACCATCGGTGGATTAAGTCAGGTTTTTGCTTATAGACATGGGTTCGAACCCCGTCGGCGGCAAACATTTTTATTACAGTTAACTCTCCCTTACTCGATATTCCGTATTTCAATATCAAGTTTGAGAACCACAGTAAAAGTTGGTTTTCATGGCTAACTCGATTGTCCCTTGGATCGCAGTTGCACTGGTTTCGTGTTCTGTAACTCGATATCGTGTTCTCCCTAACTCGATGGTCCTTTTAATATCGAATTAGGGAGAGTTGACTGTATTTCCCTTGTGATAATTATCGCGATAAGTTTAGAGCCGATAAAGTTGGATCAGTGCATATGATCGAATCGATCTTGGCTTTTCGTCAGTACAATGATCAACAATTATAGCAGTTCACGAAATCTGTTTCTCGCAGATAAAGGCGGCAACTAATTGTCGGGTTGCTTGAAAAATGCCTAATTTCGTCTCATTTCCGCGATAATTTCATTCACTGATATATTGAGACCCTCGGCAAATGCTTGAATGATTTTTGCTGGTGGATTCCTGGCAAGATGCAAAACGGTATTCTAAACGAAAGTTTAGCAAAGAATATTTTTAATGAGTTTTTGGTTGGCATCAAAAAATAACCTTGAGAATTTTTTTTATTAGGAACCCAGCAAAATCAGTGATGAACTTCTGGCAAATCGTAATATACTTTCATAGTCGAAACACCCAAGTGTCTTCGGAAAAGTGGCAGATTATTGTCTTACTTAGCAAAAGGATAGTTATATTAAAGAATCATACCCACTAATTGAAGGTTTCTTGAGATCTTCCGGGAAATGCGACAACAAATATTAAGAGTTGGAATTGCGTTTAGTAATACATTGATGACCCGATTTTATCAGCCCCTTTTTCAAAACGTTTTTCAGCTCTATTTTAAAAAGTAAATAAGCTATCAGAATTATTTCTTACTATGTTATGCGTATCGATTATAGCTTTAACTGAGTTGAATAGGATTTGGAGGAATTCATAATGAAACCGTGGGAGCAAAATGTTCTCCGCAAAAAGGGTCAGTTCTTTATATATGTTTACTTTAATTGAAGGAAAATGTTTCTTTCAATTGTAATAGACAACAGAACACAGTCTTAAAAACAAAAAGAAGTTTGTCTTAAATTCCAAACATTTAATCCTTTGAAATCGTTACTGTTTGGTATATAAACATACAAAAAAAATGTAAAAATTACAAAATTTCCTGATTTTGAAGCTCCAGGAGATGGCCATTTTCATGCAAAAAGATTGTTTACTTCTATTTTGTTTTAAAAGTTATTAAAGTTTTTATGATCAAAATTCTTCAAAAATGCCCTAAGGTGATTATAGAACGAAGCCACGCCTCAAATTTTCAAGAGCCAAGACTTGAGAACCAAACAGCCCTCCGCGTAGAAAATCTATCCCATTGGTCACAACCAGCAAGCAAGCAATTTGATTGGTTTTCAACGCGAACTGTTATCAGATACTCTCGTCTTGTGCACTTGAAAATTCTAAGTTTGGCTTCGTTTTATAATCACCAGTTATGTTTTTATGTTTGCCCCAATCAGAGATATGCACAATCAAAGTAGGCGTGTTTTTGCAAGAAAAACAGCAATAACTCCCAAACGGGGAAAAATAGTGGATTGCTCTACTCACCAAATTACGCACACGGTGCCCCGACAGACCATTATTATGAAAAAAAGTCTATCAAATCTGAGCACAAGGATCGATTCCTACGGTCATTCTGCACCTGTGGACTCATTTAAAAAAAATCCCTAGGAGGAATCTCGATAAATCTTGATTTGAAGTGTTTGACTTAAAATTTCAATATAATCCTTATTGAAATTTTGTAATAGCACTGAAAAAAAACTACAAAAACGCTTAAAAAGTTGGCCAAACTATACTGAAATTGTTACCGTTGTTATAATTAGAAATATTTACAACTGACTTAACTTACCGGAGTGGCTTAAGTATGTTCCCAAGTAACACAACTTGTTTTATAAATGTATAAAATACTTGTTTCATACATATCGATACGTTTTGTGATGAACACGGATAACCTAATTTCGTACACTTATATCACCGAAACAGCGCAAAAAATGGTGGCTTATAAAACATCTATCATGTCTTAAAAGATGTTCCCCAATACATCATTAGAACGTATAATTATGTGTTAAACATGTTTTTCATAACATCACCAACACTTACTTGTTATATTAAGGCTAAGAAGATGTATTGATTTATAAATTACATCTATTTTTATTTTGACAGCGTCAGTCCAAAACAAAAACGAAATAATGAAAGTGGTTGTTGTATTTTCATCACGAATGAATAAAATATTTTAATAATTATCGATTATTAATTGCCCTTCTGTTGATTTCCAATAGTATACTGAAAGTATGTATGCTGCTTTAGATTTATTGTGAAAAGCTTAATTATGCATCGTTAATTCATGCGCCTTACATAAGATGTAAAAATATAACAAAATATCCTAAAAATGTGTGCGCCGTCATTTAATTTGTCAGCGGATCAATTCCCAATTTCAGGAACGCAATATGGCGTCTGCTTTACGAAGCCAACAGTGCCGACAAAAAATATTCGAATGTTTATCGCTAAATATTCTAAACATATTATCAAAGACATTTACTAAGTTGTATTTAGTAAATAATATCCACATTTATGTCAACTGAACTACCCTAAATAACACACTACTTGTAGATAATCTCAATGTGTTCGCTCTTTGAATTAGTACTTGAATAGCATGGAAGTAAACAGCTATATACACTTTGGCATGGATTTTTTTTTTACCGTCAATGTTGTAACCGGTAAATCTTTAATTTGTATTCGAGACTCTGAAGCGTTTGTATATTTTGTTTGATCGACGTTCTTAAGACGTAGGAATAACTTGCACAATAGACTGGCTCAGCTCAGTATGGGAGAAAAATAAAGTTGTATGATTCCACGGGGCACCCTACAGGATTATTTCTTGGGATTAGATGAAGCCTTTCTGAAAAATTCAGCTCATTTGGTCGTTCCATGAACTGGCGCAATTGAATTGAAGTTAATATGGGATTTTCAGCTCAAACATATGACCAACAGCACATCATCTACTGTTTGGTTCAGGAAAAATGATGATCGCGTTAAATTGGACCCAGAATGTCAAAAACACTACTTGATGTAATAGCGAAGAATATTGTAGAAGATTGTACCATGATTAAAATTAATAAAGTTGGTGTTTTAACCATCTGAAGTATATCATGCATACTGCTTGTATTTTTTCAACATAGCTTGGAGGTAGCCACTAAGCGCATCATAGCCACCTATGACGCTGGGCGAGCTGAGGCACATGTCGCATGCATATAAGTGACTGCACGGCAGTGCTGATCTAAGCCTAACTTTCAACAACTGAAAGAGTAATGAAAATGAGATTAAATCCAGATACAACCTTCTGCAATCATGTTCATTAGGGTATCAACTAGTGTATTTGTCATTCTGGGTTTATTTGAACGCGAACAATTAGTATACGGAACGAAACAGTGACATAGGATCAATTTTCAATATATTTGAGACGAATATCCCATACAGACTTCAAATCGAATGCGCCAGCTGGTGAAGAAACCAATCGAGTTGAAATTTTGAGAGAGTGTTTTTCTTACCCTAAGGCTCATATCTAGGGGGTGCCCCGTTGAGTTTTACAACTTTTTTGTTTAAGGGCCAGTCTATTGCACAATTCTCAAACCATCAAGTTGGCACAAACATGTGTTCATAATGCGCAACAGATGATTTACAGAACATCTCATTTTGAAGAAAATTATTGAAATCACATAATTATGAAATCAACGTATTCAATACGGAATGAAAACATGTGCTTTTTTATTTGAAGGTTGTAATGCAACTTGTAATTGTTAAACTTTACAATGACTGTATTGCAACACAAGATGTTTATAAACGGGATTATAATACTTTTGTAACACATAATATATCAATCCCGCATAGCATCGAATGCAATCGCAGTAGCGTCGCAAAAATGGCCGCCCAAGCTTGGTATCTGATGATGACGGACTTCGAAGAAGCAAATCCAGTGTCACTGTATTTGAAGGTTGCATTTATATTGGCAAACAATCTCACCCCGATTATGTATAACTTGATGGTGTAGTGGTAAGGTGTCGGACTCTGAATCCATATGTCGCGTGTTCGAGGCTGGGACGGCCTTTTATATTTTCATCATTTTTTTTTTGTGGCATCGTATTTCTGAGTGCAAAAATCGGGGAGAGTCGTGCGAAGTGCGTTAATAGCCTCTACCTTGCTTTAAAATTTAAATTTAAATATTTCATCGCCATACGGGAGTGGTTTCAAATGGTCTGAGTCATTATAAACAACTTGCTCAATTTTGATGTATCTTGTATGTTATTTGAATATTGTAAAAAATAATAATTAAAATGCATTTTAAGAGCTTACATTATAAAAACGTGAACATGTGTGATTTTGGTCCTAATAAAGTTAAACAAACATTCATGGAGCTATAATAATACCTTGACAGTTCGATGTATTTCTATTTAATGTTCTTGCATAACATGTCATTTGAATACTTTATTATAGCTTATATATTACAGGAGATGTTATATATTACCCTAATAAAGCTTCAATGTAACAAAATCTACTCTCTGCTGCACAAAAAGAAGTATTTGGTTTTATTTGGGTTGTTTAGTTTACTGGTTAAATGATTGTTGTTTTTTAGATTGAACCGATTGAAAGGTAAAACAAATAAATTAACTATTAACAGTATTGTTATTTCGAAAAAAAAGGATCTTGGATTAAGAGTAGCATAATAATAGTTAGAAGATAAGTCAAGGGAATACTTTTATGGTCAATAGTATCAACCGTTTGTTTCAAATCTGAAATGAGCTCCCGACTAGCTGAAGCTATCAAAATAATAACTTGAGGTGTTGTTTAGTTACATTTTTTTTGTAAATTAGATGCAGGATGTTGTTAAAATAATAAGTGGGGCCCAGATAGCCGTAGCGGTAAACGCGCAGCTATTCAGCATGACCATGCTGAGAGTCGTGGGTTCGAATCCCGCTGGTCGAGGATCTTTTCGTAATGGAAATTTTCTCGATTCCCAGGGCATGGAGTATCTTCGTATCTGCCACACGATATACACATGCAAAAATGGTCAATCGGCAAAAAAAAGCTCTCAGTTAATAACTGTGGAGGTGCTCATAAAGAACACTAATCTGAGAAGTAAGCTTTGTCCCAGTTGGGACGAAACGCCAGAAAGAAGAAGATGTTGTTAAAATAACTCAAATTTTGCACTACAGCATATCAAAATTGTAACATATTTTGTTGCAAATACCGCTCTGGGTAAAAATCAACTAAGGTAATTTTTTATTATATATTTTTACTCATTTTTTGGGTGAATGTTTTTAAGGTAGTAAGCTTATTTTTATAAAATGGCAGAAATGAAATAAATAAAGTTTTATATTGTTTTTGAAAAATCAAGTCAATAACGGGAATCGAACAGAGACATGTAACAAACCACCAAAATAGACCAGGAGCGTTGAGGCTATTGGTACACTTAAAGTAAAGGGTGATGGAAGCTCAACTGGTTCTACGTCTTCTCTGCTTATATGAATGGACTTGGTGTTTTTCAAATTGCTCCTGCGTCTGAGCTGAAACACATGACGTCACAGTTAATGAAATATATGAATGACAAACATACTCGTTCTTGGCGAATGTTCTTCCTACAATACAATACAGTTATATCATGGCCTGCTATCATAACAACCTATGATATAATTTTATCAGATATCAGTAGGCCGGCTCCAAAGGCACGTTCCCCAGTAGTTAGAAGATTTGTGCCATCGTCATATTTTAGCCCACGGCATAAAAATTAACTAGATTATAATACAGTAAAGAGCCTACTGATGTACACTACCCGTCATAAATACGGACTCACTAAAATAAGTATTGCAACACCCAGCTGAGTATTGAATCACCCTTAAAAGTTTAGCATCACCTCAAAACAGGTAAATTCACATTGCTATATCTCGAGATCCTTATGACTTGCAAAGAAGCGATCTTTAGCAAAGTTGTTCAGGGCATCAAGGACATCCAGAAGGCAAATAGTTTAGTTCGCGATTTTGCCGCTAGGTGGCGGTAGAGAGCATGTAAAATTGAGCATTTTAAACTAGTTCTAGCTTGTGATCCATGCTGTTCAGAAAGCCTTTGGTATTTGGAAGTTGAAGTGATTAGGGACGGAATCATATTAAATTAAAGTGATTCAGGTCTGATCAATTCTATATTCAAGTTTATCAGATCTGATTCATATTCTAGTGTTTCTGGTATGACTTACTCCATGTGCGAGTGATTTAGTCAGGACTCATATTCATCATATTCAAATTATTTAAGTCAGAATCTCTTCACATACACCGTGATTTGAGCCTATTTCATCATCTACCCGATGGGAGAGTAAGGGGAAGGGAAAGATGGGAGGAAATAGGATTGGGGTCCCTTAACAGAATGTCCAGAAGATTCAGGCTTCGGAATTCAGTTTAACTTAATAAGTGTTTACCAAGTAATTGGAATCGCATTTGCGCAAAAACTGGACAGTTACATATCAGGTGATACGAAGTTCCATAATCGGAGTCACAACTACCACACACGAATGAGTCAGCACGCTGAATATTTGCTATGTGATAGTTGAGTGGCCTGTCAACGCTCTGACCAAGAGACTGCAATTCTGCTTTGACCGATTTGTTAAATACTTCGCCACCCTTGAAGATGGCCCAGTAATGTACAATTTTGTTTGACGACACGACTCCAAACTATTCCGATATTGCTTGTGCTGAGTTGCCGCCCAAGAGTTTATCTGTAGCTTCACCCAGCACTTTTGAAATTGGAATTGGCTCAGGGTCAATGAAGTCATGCGATGCTCCATCGCGAGCTATCTCATCAGCCAGTTCATTTCCAGCGATGGAAGAATGGCCAGGTAGTCATACAAGGTTTATAGAGTTGACTGAATTCAGTTCCTCAATTTGAAATCAACATGCGACAAGCTTTTATAGCAGCCTATCTGAAGAGAAGTATATGACTTTACCCATTACGCGCTGTTGAAGTGCTGATTGCACTCCACACATAAGAGCAAATATTTCCGCCTGAAAAACGGTGCAGTTTCTACCAATTGAGTAAAACTGATTCAGCCTTAGCTCACGAGAATATACACCTGCACCAGCTCTACCTTCAAGAAGGGAACCATCAGTGTAACATACTATATTGTTTGATATACTTCTTTCCAAATAGCCTCTATTCCGTGAAGGGCATTGTGTGGTAAATGTCCTGTAAGGAAAGTGACAAGCAATTGTGAGATCAATTGGAGCAAGGACCATTTTGTCCCAATTCACCAAAAGTGGAAACAACGAAGTGTGTGTAGATCTACGATTCACTGGATACCCATAAACGGTAAGAGCAAGAAAGTGCTTCTTGTTCAAGATGTACTACACAACGTCGAAAAGAGCCTCGAGCGCTGCCGTGGGAATCGTAGAGAACGCACCAGACATCGCAATCAAGCACATCCTTTGGAGATGGCCCAATTTTGATTGGATTGTTCTCACTTTTCCCTTTTGCTACCACACAATACATCCATATGCCAATATTGGTCGAACAAAAGTTGTGTTAATCCATTCGATATACTTGGGTATGAGGCCCCAAGTTTCACCAAAGGTTCGTCGGCATTGACCGAAGGCCATGCAAGCTTTTTTGACTCTGAAATCAATATGAGATGTCCAAGAAAGTATGGAATCTAGAATGACTCCGACATACTTTACCTGATCAGTTACATTAATCTCAGTGCCAAAAAGACGTAAAAGTCGAATTCCATCGCGGTTTCGTCTTTCTGTAAAAAAGAACAATAGATATTTTGTTCGGGTTAACCGAAAGGCCATATTGGCCACACCAACTGTCGACAACCTGAAGAGCACTTTGCATCAGGTCGAATAGGGTGCTTATGCACATACAAACTATCAGAGCTAGATAGTCGTCGGCAAATCCATAAGTTGGAAAACCGCAATTATTGAGTTGCCTCAATAGCGTATCTGCTACGAGATTCCACAAAAGTGGTGACAAGACTCCCCCTTGGGGGCATCCGCAAACACTCAATTTTCGAATCGCTGCTTGACGCAATGTCGAGAAGATATGTCAGTTTTTGAGCATTTGTTGAATCCAATTGGCAATCATTGTAGGTAGCCCATGGTTTCGCGCGGCTTCCAATATTGCATCGAAAGACACGTTATCAAAGGCACCCTCAATATCCAAGAAAACACCCAAGCAGGATTACTTCTGAGCGAATGCTTTCTCGATATCGTATACAACTTTGTGTAAAAGAGTCACTGTGGACTTTCCAGATTGGTAAGCATGTTGATTCACATGAAGAGGCATGTTTGCCAAATAAACATCACGAATGTGATGATCGATAATGCGTTCCAGGCATTTCAGAAGAAAAGAGGTCAGTCTGATTGGTCTAAAACTCTTCGCTTCCTCATACGACGCACGTCCTCCTTTCGGGATAAACTTTACAGTAATATCACGCCAGGATCTGGGAATGTACCCGTTAGCAAAACTGCTTACAAGTAGCTATTTCAAAACATGTTTGATAAATTCAAATCCCTTTTGGAGCAGAACAGGATAAATCCCATCCGCTCCTGGAGATTTGAAAGGCGCAAAACTATTAAGTGCCCATTGAATCGATTCAGTAGTTAGTATACTACGAGCCGAGGTCAGGGACTCGTAACTACATGAAAAGACATTAGGGTAATCCGTAGATGCTATGTCCACACATCCGGGGAAGTGTGTATTGAATAAACAATCTAAAACTTCTTCATCAGAAGAAGTAAAGTCACCATTAGGTAAGCGAATTTCGTTCACTTGGAAATCCTTAGATTTTGCAAGAATTTTGTGCAGCCGACTGACTTCACTCAAACTAGAAACATTTGTGCAAAGGATTTTCCAGCCGGATTGTTCAGCAGAATGAAGAGCCTTCTTGTAAGCCTTGCGAGCCGACTCTGATCCAGCGGAACGACGTCTATTCCTACTCCTTCTACATTGTTTCCTGAGTCTAATCAGATCGGAATTCCACCATGGGGTCCCTCTTGTAGTCTTTACAGACAACAGAGGACATGCTTCTTCAAAAGCTTTCATAATGTAGGATGTTGTAGTATCAACGGCATCATCCAAATTACTTGGATTTTCAATGGACGGAGACTATCCATGAAATTGGGTCGCAACCAATTCAATATAGAGTTCCCAGTTTGTTGAGCGGGGATTCCTAAAACGCTAAGTCTGCGCAGTTACATTTGAATGTTCAAAGAAGATGTAGCGATGATCAGATAATGATTCCTCATCTGATACATGCCAATTCGTCAACTCGTGACTGATTCTATTCGAGCAGAGCGTTATGTCTAACACTTCTTCTCTATTAGATACCATGAAGGTTGGGCGATTGCCTATGTTAAGTAATCCAAGATCTGTACTACTTAAGTATTCCATCAGACTGGAGCCTCTCAAATTGATATCTGAGCTGCCCCAGATGATGTGATGAGCATTGGCATCACTGCCCACAATCAGCGGAAGGCCTTTTGTTACGCAGTGTACGACAGCTCGTTTGAAGTCATCCGTTGGGGATGGTTCATCATGTGGTAAGTATACCGAACAATAGACGTATTTCCTATTGTGGTCACCAACAGAAACATCGATTGTGACAGTACATATATCTCTGGTAGTCAGAAATGAGTGTAGCAACGATTGCTTTATTAACGAGCACGCATGCACGAGGCATGACACGCGAGTTCGCTATTTCATTTTTACCTAAATAGAAGTTTCCCTTACGAAAGAAAGGTTCTTGAACTAGCGCAACTTGGGCTGTAACATTTTGCATGAGTCTACAAAGATTCATCGTTGCTGTTCTTGTATGCTGAAGATTGATCTGAGCTATCCTAACCGTAGCCACTACCCAAACTAGGCAGGATTAAGCTTTTTTGAATCTCAGCACGAAAAAGACAAGCAACGAAAAAACCAGATCGGTATCTATTGAAAGTCGCCAAAGGCGAAAGAGCACAGAATACGCTGTGTAAAACGCATGATGCGAATCCATATAGGTGATAATTTATATTACAGTCGCCTCTCCACATCTCGATATCAAAGGGACCATCGAGATAGGGAGAGATCGAGACATAGAACATATTTTTAATGAATACTAGATTGAAAACCGATCCGTTGTTAGGAAAATAGGAATAATAATAAACAAGCAAACATCATTTCATGCTCCTCAATTTTGTTTAATCACGAAAATCTGGTCTAGTATCCTTTGATAAAGTGATTATCGACATACGGAGAGAAAATCGAGAACGGAAAATCAACAAAACCATATCGAGATATGGAGATATCGAGATAAGGAGGATATCGAGATATGGAGAGAAAATTTATATGCTGAATGAAGGGACCGAGGAAATCATCGACATAAGGAGAGATATCGAGATGTAGAACATTGAGATGTGGAGAGTCGACTGTAATAAACAACATAAGGTACCGCGGGGCAAGTGGGAACGAAAAAACGATAGTTCAAACAAATTGTTCAATAAAATTTTCAAATGTCAATATTTTTAAAATCCAACAACACAATCACGTTTTGGCAACATATTTGCTGGTGTGTGCATGAAACTAATCCAATAATTTCGAAATTGTGAAAACTGGTTTTTGTTTTGATAGGTCCCACTTACCCCAGGTACAAATATATTTTGGGGTAAGATAGACCATCGAAAATGTTATATGAAATGAAAACAAAATACTGGTTTATCGTTAGCAGCTTGTAATAATACTTAAAATTATAGCTTACTGATGGAAATTCGATTTAAAATACATTTATTTTTTGCGAGTCAATGCAAGACGTGAAACGTGTCACAATTTATCATGCAAGTTGAAAATGGCGCTGAACTGACAACTGTTACATGAACCACATGGTAATAAAAATAACAATATGTTTAGTACTAAATACATTCCTTGTCATTGTATCTTCAACTTTCTAGAAGAATACCCCCATGAAAAACTTTTCCTAGTTGAGCTATGACGAAACGGATTCTCACTTGCCCCGGGGTACCTTATTCATAATCCCACCCTTATTAAGCCTCAAGATAGAAACTGAAGAACGGCAGCCGATTAACTCGGAGAAACACAAGGTCACCATTACAAGGAGCATAGAGAGGTCTCTATACTGTGGAGGGCGCCCTAGTACCCCACAGGCTTCGGTTGCGGTTAGATTTTATTTTGATCCCCCTAATCATTCATTTCTAGGCACGGTACGCATCACACCATGAATTAGGAGGTGGACTTTTACCACCGGAACAGGCAGTCCGCAGTGTTAATTCTTAGCCAATTGAAACAATTGCTACTGACACTACGTGGCTATCTAGCCTGATTAGCTCCTGACGTACCCAAGCAGCCAACACTTTTTGATAAGCTCATTGAAGTGTGAATTTTGAATTTTATACGCTTCTTTATACAGTCAATGTAACTCGTGATTTATGCTTCTGCGCTGCAAACGAAGTTTTGTTTTCGCACCGAGTATTGTTCACAACACTTTACGCTTGAAAACTTCCTCGTTTACTTCCTCTACTTCTACCTGTGACCATGTACTTTGTTTTGGTAGAATTCAGTCCAGCCTACCCTTACTGTCTCCATAATCTCATATTAGAACATCTTTCGATTCTAACGAGGTCGATATTATCTGTTAAGTCAAGGAGCAAACCTGATAATATTAATTATGATTAATGAGTCACACACGCTTACACATAAGAGCTATATTAATGCTGTTTTCTACAATACACAAGCAACCAACAGAACGCCACACATTCGTTAAGTCAATTGAACCTGTCATACATGGAAACCCAAACACATTAGACTGTAAATGTCGTATTAAAACAGAACATAATTTTCACATTACTCCCATAAAACGCAAACCGCGCTGCTTGAAGCATAAAACAAACACGGTCATTTGAGTCCCAGATAATCTACCCAAGCTTCCATTTACCGACCAGAACAAAAATATTCGCTTTCGCTGCCCGCCATTTCTCCATTTGATGATTATCCCTCGTCGTCGGAACACTCAGTTATGATCATCTCGTCCCCCTTTCCTCGCTCTCAATCGTCGACGACCATCATCCCATCAAATGCGATGCATAAGCGTTGACCCGGAAAATCCATATCATGATTACCTATCCATATTACGCACTGTGTGCTGAGGTCATTTTCCGCTTCCACGTGCGAAAGGATTCCAGAAAATGTAGCAACTAAACTTGTTTCCCTCGCAAAAGTATAGATACCGCACATTCACATGAGCCATGGGCGAAGCCAGAACGAAAAGGGGGGGGGCAGATGGAATGCTTGGAGTTCAACTACAGCTGAACTGTAAAGAAGATATGAGAAATCCAGTTCTTTTTTTCTTTTTTTTTTTTTTATTTGAGCCTCTCAAATGTATTAAATTCGTGAATTAACATTTGAGGTCGATGGAAAACCTGGCTACGCCCATGATACCAGCTTGGATTTATATCAAAGCCAAAATTATCCGTCCTCCTGCTTCCTGGATTCTCACCGCATACACAGAAAAAAATCCGTTCTCGTATCCGTGAACAGCAGGCGTGAACTCGTCAACAACAAAAATACACCGTGAACTAGATCATGTATACGAGACCAATCATGGTAGTTCACGGTGTATTTTTGACAGTTCACGTTTTCCAGAACGCTTTTTTGAGCGTGTACCTCGGAGAACCACCGATGATACGGAAATTTCCCGAATGAACCAATTCGTTTTCACCGGCCAGCAATTATCGAATGGCTCTCCGTCTGCTGTTTGCTTCAGCTCAGGACCAGTCGCAGTATCTATGTTTGCAAAATGCAACAGTTAAAACTATTTCGGTCGGTTCGTTTGTCAGTTCTGGGCCTGATTGTATACCGCAAATGGAGCGAACCTGAATGCATTTATGAATCCAATAACGCTTGTCTGCCTACCAGCCAGTACTTGATTATAATTACGACAGCCATGTGGAATGTTTAGTTTCGATTTAAACGAAAATTAATTTAAATTAACGGAAAATTCAGAAAGCAATTTATAAATTCATGCATCAGTATTGATGAACCGGTCGGAGAAATGAGAACCAAGAGTGGAATGTATTTATTTTTTGTGTTAGGGTGAATCCTTGATGAAACACGTTCAACTTTGACCGTAATTAGTTTTAAAGTTTGTCAAACAATTTTTCAAACCCTTTATCTTCCAGTCGTTACAAAAAAATCGATAGAAAATCTTGTAATGAGATGAAAAAGTTAAGCAAAACAGACTGATAAGCCACTCTAGCATTTTATAGCTGCGATTGTGATTAGACTGGGAGGAACGAGCGGATATATTCTACCCACGATGACCAATCTCAAATTCATTTGTTGATTGGTGTGCATTATTTGGTGCATGCGGTGAGGATTTTCATGGATAGTGGGCCATTCGTTGCAAAAGTAATCATCGGTCGCACACAGTCGTTGGAGTAAGTTCATGGAAAGCACAATTTTTCTGCTCTTTTTGAATATTAGCATGGAAAACGAGCTTGAAAACTTATCAGTCTATTAGCTCAATGCCTACCTTTTTACAGATGAGACTGACTTGCGATTCACAGCAGTTTAGTTTATGTGAAAACCGTACTGCCCATAACTGCATATTTGTAACATTCGACAAAAGTAGACGTTGAGTAAATGGAATACTGCCCATAACTGCATATTTCTAACATTCGACAAAAGTAGGTATTGAGTAAATGGAATACCAAGTGTGCATTTTATGGCAGTATGGGAGGAAAATAAAATTTCTAAAATTACCAGAAACTCAAGAGTACTTATGTGAGGCTGATATTTTGTACAACTCAAATCGCATACTAGGTGAATAGTCAAAAAATAATTCTGATAGAAATTCCATTGCTACAGTCGACTCTCCACATCTCGATGTTCTACATCTCGATATCTCTCCCTATGTCGATGATTGCTTTGACTTGCTTTGACACCATTTTTGTATCTCATCGCTGGACTGAGATATAAACTAAGCAAATATTTGTACGCTGGAAAGTTGTTTTATAAGTTGCTTATATATGTGACATTTGTTGGCGTCTGTGCGCCACCTGGTGAGTTAATTTTGAATTAAAATAGTTACCAAGTGGAAGTCAGCAGTCCAGTGATCAACTTTGCAGAAGACAGTTTTCTCCTAAACCTCTTTATTTTCAAGATATTTGTACTGAAAGTACTGTCCTATTTATAGGACGCTGGGCGTTCGGGGCTTCTGTCCTATTTTTAGGACGCTGGGCGGATATGGGTTAAATTAATCTTCTTTGTCTGGATCTCTCCCTATCTCGATGGTCCCTTCAATATCGATATGTGGAGAGGCGACTGTATTATATTACGAGGCTCATTTATAATATCAATGTGACTATGCAGTTATAATCACCAATGTGACAAAACAACTTGGTATTTTTTCGAATTTTCTAGAACAATCTCACAGATTTCAGTAAGTTGATCGACAGTATTTATCATTTGATGGCTCTCCATGGTATTAACTCCAGTTTGTCAGAAATGTCGAATGTGACTGTTATGCAGTTATGGGCAGAAAAGAATTCTGATAGAAATTACATCGCTTACGGGGCTCATGTATAAACTCAATGTGACTGTTATACGATTACAACCACCCATGTGACGAAACAACTTGGTATTTTTCCGAATTTTCTAGAACAATCTCGCATATATCATCGAAAGTATTTATCATTTGATGACTCTCCACGGTATTAACTCTGAATTATCAAAAATGTCAAATGTGAGAAATATGCATTTATGGGCAGCGTACCTGCCATGAACTGTTTTCATATTCTTAGTGGTTGTCGAGTAGCACAGCGGTTGGAGACACAAATTTATTTTCAGGAACTTTCACTTTTCCCACTAAGGAATCACCCGTGCAGTAGGCCACTGGAAAGGCGGTGTGTTGTCCTCTTTCAGCAGCACAAGCTGGTTCCGTTTGATGGTTGTACGAAGATTGATCCACTTCGAGCGGGACTGGAGAGTGCAGAGATATTCGACGTGCCACCGCTGCCAAATTTGTTGTAGCAGTTTTTGGATTTGCTGGTGAATTTCCAAGCGATTCAGTGAAATTTTGGTGACATCAACGTCGGGAACGGCCTTCAACGACGACCCAGTGAGGAAGTGCCCCGGAGTAAGCGGTTTGAAGTCCGAAGCATCGTCGCTGAGGGGAACAAGCGGTCGAGAATTGAGGCAACACTCGATTTGTGCCAGAAGCGTTTGCGTGTCCTCCATCGGAAGAGTGTGGCTGCCCAAGACTGTGGAATAGGGCCCCAATAATCGATCCCAGTGATAGTGAATGGCCTTGTAGCTGTGATTCGTTCGACAGGGAGCTCGGCCATGAACTGCTGGATGAGTTTTGGATGTAACCGGACGCAGACAACGCATTGTTGGACGATTCTTCTGGCCCCGGTTATCCAATACCGCAGGCGGAGAATGTTAAGTAATATTTGCGGTGCGGCGTGGAGATGAGTTTCGTGCTGCGAGCGGATGAGTAGAGAGGAGATTGCGTGGGTGGATGGTAGCAAAATCTGGTGCTTGCTATCGAAAGGCTGCTGTGCTCGATTCAGTCTGCCAGTATTGCAAGAAGCGACGATAGTAGGACGTCACACGGAACATCTTGCTGTAGTTCGAGAACGTGGTGACAAACAGGTCGATGAACATCGGGTTTTCGGTAGCAGAAATCACTACCACGGAATGTTTTCGGGTTTCTGGGATGTCGATGTAGTCAGGTTCGTCTGTTGCTTGTTAGAATGGCCAGAATTTTGGTGCAAATGTCAACCATTGTGCTGTCCATAAACGCATAATTGTCCCATGTGAATAGGAAATCCAGCAGACATGGGACTGATATGCTTTTATGGGCAGTGTGGGCCCTTCCAACAAATTTCGTCGTGTAAGAAATCTTCTGCTGGCAACCCTCGAGAAATGTGGTCCGCTGGATTCTGCTGTCCCGATACATGGTTCCAGTTGCAGTTTTGTGTGGCAAGTTGAATTTTCGAGACGCGGTTCGCTATGAAGGTGGTCCATGTCGATGGTGGAGAGTTGAGCCAACTGATGACGATGGTTGAGAGATCTTCAAGGATGCCGTTACCTTTTCGTACAGCTCCAGACGTGGTATGCTTTGGTGCTGTTTCAGAGGAGCGACCCTGGACCTGGCAGTCAGTAGCGCAATTTTGGTGTCACCGGTGGAGTTAGTAGAACGGATGTAGCAGCAGGAAAGGTAAGCTTTTTCCGACGCATCGGAAAAGAAGTGCAGTTGGATGGATGTGGAATTTGGACAGAAGATGTACCGATTGATGCGCAATTAATTCAGAAGGGGTAATTTAGAAGTATATTCGTGCCAGCGTTGTGTGTATTCTGATGGAAGCTCTCGGTCCCAGCCCCAGATTTGTCCGTCGTCGGTCTTTAGTTCCCATAGCTCCTGCATAAAGAGTTTTGCCGTTGTGATGACGGGTCCCACCAAGCCAAGTGGGTCGAAGAGGCGAGCTTTTTGGGACAGAGCGATTCGTTTCGTGAGTGGGGTGTTGTCGTTCGTCATTAGGTCCATCTTGTAACGTATATGGTCGGTTGCGGGTTCTCAGTGAAGTCCTAGACTTTTGATGTACTGGTCACGGTCTAGGTCCACCGATGTCTTCAGCACTCGGTTGTCTTCCGGTACTTCCTTTAGGACGGCGTCGACATTAGAGGCCCACTTACGCAGCTCGAAGCCTCCAGCGTAAAGAAGGGAATCTAGCTGCCTACGAAGTTCGATGGTTTCTTCCACGGTGTCTGCTCCAGAGAATAGGTCGTCCACGTAAAAGTCCTCGCTTAGATCTTGGGTAGCTTTCGAAAATTAGGTTTGTTCGTCGTCGGCAAGCTGGCGAAGTACTAGGGTGGCCAAAAAGGGTGCACACGCAGTGCCGAAAGTTCGGCTCGTACGTGTTCATGGGTGCATCCGGCGAAGATCGCCAAACGATTCGCTGAAGCGGTGTGTCCCGTTCGTCCACGCGAAGCTGGCGGAACATTTGTTTGATGGCGGCGGAGATGAGTTTCGTGCTGCGAGCGGATGAGTAGAGAGGAGATTGCGTGGGTGGATGGTAGCAAAATCTGGTGCTTGCTATCGAAAGGCTGCTGTGCTCGATTCAGTCTGCCAGTATTGCAAGAAGCGACGATAGTAGGACGTCACACGGAACATCTTGCTGTAGTTCGAGAACGTGGTGACAAACAGGTCGATGAACATCGGGTTTTCGGTAGTAGAAATCACTACCACGGAATGTTTTCGGGTTTCTGGGATGTCGATGTAGTCAGGTTCGTCTGTTGCTTGTTAGAATGGCCAGAATTTTGGTGCAAATGTCAACCATTGTGCTGTCCATAAACGCATAATTGTCCCATGTGAATAGGAAATCCAGCAGACATGGGACTGATATGCTTTTATGGGCAGTGTGGGCCCTTCCAACAAATTTCGTCGTGTAAGAAATCTTCTGCTGGCAACCCTCGAGAAATGTGGTCCGCTGGATTCTGCTGTCCCGATACATGGTTCCAGTTGCAGTTTTGTGTGGCAAGTTGAATTTTCGAGACGCGGTTCGCTATGAAGGTGGTCCATGTCGATGGTGGAGAGTTGAGCCAACTGATGACGATGGTTGAGAGATCTTCAAGGATGCCGTTACCTTTTCGTACAGCTCCAGACGTGGTATGCTTTGGTGCTGTTTCAGAGGAGCGACCCTGGACCTGGCAGTCAGTAGCGCAATTTTGGTGTCACCGGTGGAGTTAGTAGAACGGATGTAGCAGCAGGAAAGGTAAGCTTTTTCCGACGCATCGGAAAAGAAGTGCAGTTGGATGGATGTGGAATTTGGACAGAAGATGTACCGATTGATGCGCAATTAATTCAGAAGGGGTAATTTAGAAGTATATTCGTGCCAGCGTTGTGTGTATTCTGATGGAAGCTCTCGGTCCCAGCCCCAGATTTGTCCGTCGTCGGTCTTTAGTTCCCATAGCTCCTGCATAAAGAGTTTTGCCGTTGTGATGACGGGTCCCACCAAGCCAAGTGGGTCGAAGAGGCGAGCTTTTTGGGACAGAGCGATTCGTTTCGTGAGTGGGGTGTTGTCGTTCGTCATTAGGTCCATCTTGTAACGTATATGGTCGGTTGCGGGTTCTCAGTGAAGTCCTAGACTTTTGATGTACTGGTCACGGTCTAGGTCCACCGATGTCTTCAGCACTCGGTTGTCTTCCGGTACTTCCTCTAGGACGGCGTCGACATTAGAGGCCCACTTACGCAGCTCGAAGCCTCCAGCGTAAAGAAGGGAATCTAGCTGCCTACGAAGTTCGATGGTTTCTTCCACGGTGTCTGCTCCAGAGAATAGGTCGTCCACGTAAAAGTCCTCGCTTAGATCTTGGGTAGCTTTCGAAAATTAGGTTTGTTCGTCGTCGGCAAGCTGGCGAAGTACTAGGGTGGCCAAAAAGGGTGCACACGCAGTGCCGAAAGTTCGGCTCGTACGTGTTCATGGGTGCATCCGGCGAAGATCGCCAAACGATTCGCTGAAGCGGTGTGTCCCGTTCGTCCACGCGAAGCTTGCGGAACATTTGTTTGATGGCGGCGATTAACATAATGGGATGAGTCCTGGAGCGCATAATTATGGATCGTAAATCCTGCTGGACGATTGGTCCGACCATTAGGATGCGTCGAAGACCACACGCACCTTTGTGGTCGTGCTGTCTTCACGAATAACGGCGTGATGAGAGAGATGATAGTTCGGCGTAGGTGGTGCTTCGTGGTCGTGGGCTTGTTGCATAATATTAATATAATATTTTAATATTATGCCCCAGTTCTTCGTAGTCTCGCATGAACTCACGGTATTGGTCACCTAGGTCCTGATTCCGTTGCAGACGATTTTCTGCTCCCAGTACGAGCTGAACGGGATTGGTGTCGTAAAATGACGGGTCTGCAAGCTGGATTTCATACAGAATTTCCCAGGTTGAGATGTCCACAGATGTTGATGGTAGGTTGACGGTGACCTTCGCAAGGACCAATAATTCGACCGCACTGGAAAAGTCACTGAGACGGGAACAAACAGTGGATTGGAGTTTGTGACGAGCGTGTGTCGAGGATTGCCCGATGCCAGATATCGGAACGTGGATTTTGGTGAGTTTGGCCTCGATCTGTTGAGCGAGTGATTCAGTCATGAAGCATTACTCGCTTCCGGAGTCGAAGAGTGCTCTAGCTATATGTTCGGTTCCAATGTCGTCGGCTATAATGACCACCGCTGTGGCCAGCACGACGCTCTTCCGCTTCAGGCCAGTAGAGGCACAGCTAACAGGTTCGGAGATGGCAGAAACGGCGTTTCTTGATTGGTCTTCGGTGGATTGGGCAGATGTGTATTTTGGTGGTGCAAATTCTGAAGTCCTGGAGTTCGACGAGACTGAAGGAGCTTCACCGGGACAAAGTTGCGTATGATGACGGCTTCTACACTTGCGACAGGTGCTATACGAGGGGCATTCACGAGCTTGGTGGCCTTTTTGCAGACAATTATGGCGCAGTTGGTGGCGTCGGACCTCCTTTTCCTTGTCTTCGATGGTCATCTTGGAGAAAACGGCGCACTGGTAAAAAGGATGATTCTCGGAACAGACGAGACACTTGCGGTAGTTGGGTTGGCTGGCCCCGTGCCTTGCGACGGAACGAAAAGCTGGTTTCTTTGGGGCAATTTGGGCTGGAACTCCTGGTGATTTGTTGATCGCCTGTAGAACTGTGACTCTCCGTTGGATGAAAGTCGTCAAATCCTTGAGGGTTACGTTTGCTTTCGACGACGAAAACTCCTCCCAGTCACGTCTGGTGGTCGAATCGAGTCTGATACTCAACATACGGATCAAGAGGATATCCCAGTACTCCAACCGCTCTCCCAACTGGTTGAGTACACGGACATTCGCTTCGAACTGCTCAACAAGCGAGTGTAATTCAGAAGCCGATTCCCTTTTTAGGGAGCGAAATTCGAAGAGGGAGTCAACATAAGACTGCTTCAGTCTAGCGGGATTCTGGTAGTGGTCTACCAGCAAGT